>NC_139635.1:36959091-36971929 GCF_964638095.1 Poromitra crassiceps
GGCGCCTGTGATCGTTACAATACAAACCGGGGTCATTATTATTATTATTATTTGCTTATTGGGTGCGTGTGACGTGACGTCATTCACCTTTTTTGGGCCAAAACGTGGGATTCCCTTGGATTCCGTCTTCATGGTGGAGTGTCCCCGTTTGCGCGCAGCGCGCGGCTTTTCATTTGAGTCACAACAGCTTCGTCCTGTAGTCTGTATACTACAGACTTGAATAGGTCAGCATTTCGATGCTTTCTCCTATCTAAGCTGCCAAGCATTTAATTATTTCATCACCGAAAGACAAAACTCGGCAAAACTCCATTTCCTCATCGCTCCAGAAGTGAGACTTTTAAGTCGAATTGCACTGACATTTGCGCGTGAGCCCCTTAATCACTGTGAGTATTTCCAGGTAAAACGATTCTGTGCGGGACCTACAGCAGCGAGGGTAGAGAGGAAAATGCCCTGACGGCGGTCTGATGAGGAAGTAATCGTGCGGCACTTCCATACTTTCTAATGTTACTGGGTAACACTTTACAATAACGTACACAAATACTATAGTAGTTACTAGTAAACTAACCATTAACTAATTGCCAGTTAATGAGTAGCTAATGAAAAATTTGGCATTAGTCAATCACTAGTTAATCATAGTTAATGAGTAGGTAGTCATTAGTTAATGATTAGTATCTAATTTCCTGAGTAGAGTAGGCTAGTTAATCATTACCTAATGATTACTAAATGTCAGCTCGTGAATAGAGTAGTTAATCATTACTTAATGATTCCAAAATGTCAGTGCGTGAATGTATTAGTTAATCATTAGTTAATCATTAGTTAAGGTCACATTGTGAGTATAGTAGTTAATCATTAGTTCATGATTAGTTGTTAGTTCCTTAGTAGAGTAATTACTCATTAGTTAATGGTTAGTCAATGGTCAGTTTGGGAGTATATAGTTAATTGTTAGTTATTCATTACTTAATTACTACCTGTCCATTAGTTACTCTTTTTGTGTACCCTATTGTAAAGTGGTGCAGCATACTCAGTAGTTTATGAATACTGAATCATTACTTAATTATTATCTGTCTATTAGTTAGTCTTTTTGTGTACCCTATTGTAAAGTGGTGTATCATACTCAGTAGTTTATGAATACTGAATCATTACCTGTCCATTAGTTACTCTTTTCGTGTACCCTATTGTACAGTGGTGCATCATACTCTGTAGTTTACGAGTACTGAATCATTACCTGTCCATTTGTTACTCTTTTCGCACCCTAATATAAAGTGAAAGATATCCTTATCAAATAAACACTCCCTCCAGGTGAGATTCGAACCCTGAACCCCAACATTGTTAAATTGTAAGTCTGGTTCTCTATCATCTGAGCTAACCAGCCTGTTATTTGGTAGAGCCATACTATAGGTCTGTAGAGTCAGAGACTAAGTATTATGTCCTATCCACATACTACTTTCTGTTCAAGTACTTATAGTTTTTAAGATATATTCCACCCAAATACTACCTTCTCTCCAAATACTTATAGTTTTAAAGGTATATTCCATCCAAATACTACTTCATGTCCAAGTACTTAGGTATGTTTCAGCCAAATACTACTTATGTCTAAGTACTTGTAAGTACTTGGACAGAAAGTAGTATTTGGGTGGAATATACCTTTAAACTATAATACTTGGTCTCCGGCTCTACATTCGATATTGCTCTAACAAGCAACAGGCTGGTTAGCTCAGATGGTAGAGAACCAGACTTACAATTTAACAATGATGGGGTTCAGGGTTCGAATCTCACCTGGAGGGAGTGTTTATTTGATAAGGATATCTTTCACTTTATATTAGGGTGCAAAAAGAGTAACAAATGGACAGGTAACGATTCAGTACTCATACACTACAGAGTATGATGCACCACTTTACAATAGGGTACACAAAAAGAGTAACTAATGGACAGGTAATAATTAAGTAATGATTCAGTATTCATAAACTACTGAGTATGATGCACCACTTTACAATAGGGTACACAAAAAGACTAACTATTAGACAGATAATAATTAAGTAATGATTCAGTATTCATAAACTACTGAGTATGATGCACCACTTTACAATAGGGTACACAAAAAGAGTAACTAATGGACAGGTAATAATTAAGTAATTAAGTAATGAATAACTAACAATTAACTATATACTCCCAAACTGACCATTGATTAACCATTAACTAATGAGTAATTACTCTACTAAGGAACTAACAACTAATCATGAACTAATGATTAACTACTATACTCACAATGTGACCTTAACTAATGATTAACTAATACATTCACGCACTGACATTTTGGAATCATTAAGTAATGATTAACTACTCTATTCACGAGCTGACATTTAGTAATCATTAGGTAATGATTAACTACTCTACTCAGGAAATTAGATACTAATCATTAACTAATGACTACCTACTCATTAACTATGATTAACTAGTGATTGACTAATGCCACATTTTTCATTAGCTACTCATTAACTGGCTATTAGTTAATGGTTAGTTTACTAGTAACTACTATAGTATTTGTGTACGTTATTGTAAAGTGTTACCAAACGCAGTCAGCGATAGGGGCTCACGCGCAAATGTCAGTGCAGGATAAGCCTCATAACCGGGATACTCAAGTCCATGGAAACGCAGTCACGATAAATACCCAATTGAGAGATGAATGCATTTATTGTGTTAACATATATTTTAAAAAGACAAAACCGAAATGTGAAGATATAGGTCTACACTAAAAATAGGTCTACAACCCCTGAGAAATTCAGTGAGGTCAAAATGACCACCTATGGTCTTTCTAGGTAAAAAAAAAAAAATTCTTTGCCTTTTGTGTAATTCATATAAAAACGATTTTAAATGACAATACAGACACCTTTAGGAAAAGTCAGCTACCAGCAACGTTGTATTTTTAAATTCAACAAAGTTATTGCACATATACATTTCAAAAAGGTCCAAATGACTGCTGTGGTCTTTCTAGTGCTAAAATGAACTTTTCAAGTGCACTTAAATTCACAGCATGCTATCATCATTCAAATAGCCTATAAAGCCATGATTTTAGATGAAGAAATCTGTCCAGATATTTTGTTAATGTAAGCTTCTGTTTCAGGATTTATGGGACAAGCAAGCAGCCACATCTGTGCCTTCAAGGGCTCATCAGTGGATCTGCCCTGCTCAGTTACACATCCCACTTCAAGCAAGATATGGTATACTGTAGACTGGAAAGGCCAGAAGAATGAGATCTCTGTAGATGATCGTGTTATGTATGATAAGTCTAAAGAGAGTAACTCCACTCTAACAATCAATGATTTAAGAGAGACTGATGCCAATACATACTACTGCGGAGATGCTACTGACTTCCTCAACTCAGAATATAATTTGTCCAGTGGAATTCATCTCCATGTTGCAGGTACAGTGGTTCTTTGTCAGTGATTTATTACTTTGAGAATAATATCAGTACATTTAACAGTTATTTGTCATTCCAGACCTCCAAGTGAATGTGATTCCTGTCACAGCGACAGAGGGACAGAGAGTAACACTGATATGTAGCACCCGCTGTGCACTCAGTGATCTGACTGAAACCCCTACAGCCTACATGTGGTACAAGAATGGAGTGTTTCTCTATCAGGACTGGTCTCCCTGGTACCAACACCTGGTCAGCAGTGAGGAAGCAGTCAGATACTCCTGTGCTGTCAAAGGCTACGAGCAGCTCAGGACCCCTGAAGTCTCAGTGGGTCAGTGGGGACATTAGCTCATAACTTATTTGACATTAGAGAATTATGATAAAGAAACAAGAAAGACATATTTTCTTAAAAATAATAAAAGGGCTGTATATAGCTATGATGAAAAACCAAAACTATGACTAATAAATATTGTGATAAAATAAATGTTTAACTAATTATGCTCATTATTATAATGCTGTGTAATGTAATGTATTCCCCCTATAGGTTTCCACTCCAGTACTGTAATGAAGTTTATTAATATAAGACTGCATGTTGTGTCTTTTCCTAGATTCTGTCACATCAGCCTGCTTTAGTGTGACCTATGCTGAAGGGAGGATGTGTCTTTCTGAGCAGCCCTGCTCCATCACTTATCCCACAGGTTACAGACTAGCTGTTATCCATCCTGTTCACTCAGTAACTCACACAAGTATTTTAGTGCATTAAATAATCTAGAATGTTTATCAGCCTCTATGGGCAAACTTTTTTCTTAATAAGCCTGCTTTGCTATTTCACATTAAACATATAATCAAGAAAATTGCCATGTAACTGTAAAATGTATTCCTCATCTCCCAATAGAACTACGTGTTGAAGTGACTGATACTGTAACCAGAGATAAAAACAATGTCAAACTGACCTGTAACACCAACTGCACTCTGACTGACCGCAAACCCACCTGGTTCAAGAATGGACAAATTAAAAGCTCCAAAGACCACATCTCTGCTTCCAGCTCCTCTGTTGACGGATACATCTGTGGTGTGATAACCCATAAGGATTTACGCTCTCCTGCAGTTTGTGAGTATGAAACAACTCACAGTACTGCAGAACTTCTGCTATGAAATCTTTGTTTGATTAGTCTGCAATGTTTAAAAGACAGTAAGAAACATGATCTGAGGGGTTTCTGGGTAGTGTAGAGGTAAAAGCACTCTGCTACCACTGCAGAGTCAATGCCTGGTCGCGGTACTTCCAGGTTGGACAGACGTTCCTACAGATATGACCCGTGTCTGCGGGTGTGAAGCCGGTGGGGAATGAGTCCTGGTTGCTGGACTAGTGCCGCCTCTGGTCGGTCGGGGCGCCTGTTCCAGAGTGAGGGGAACTGGGGGGAATAGCGTGATCGCCCCCCGCACCACGTCCTGCCGGTAACTGCTCGCTCCTCGCAGGTGGAGCAATAGACCAGAGAGGCTAAAAGCGCACTGAGTGAGTGTGCTATTACCCTCTCTGGTCTACCGTATTTTGGATTACCAGAGGCCTGGGCCACTGTCAAGGTAGCCACGAGAAAACATATGGTTTCCGGCCAAGACTTTCAGAATAAAAGTCTTGGAAGACTTCAACCCAATGATTCTGTTCCGATGACATCACTGGTCGACAACTTAACTCAAGTCAACTATCAATAAATGTCAAACTAAATCAATGTCTGCAAACTGTTTAGAGATTTTGGATATGTGCGAGATCATGTGCAAAAAAATTTTTTTTTTGGTGAAGTGCCCCTTTATTGTTTTGTCTTATAAAGATATTAGGAGGTTAGGGTGGAGAGCGTGTGCATCTGCATGTCATGTGTTACACTCTCCAGGAAAAACTCCTCACACAGGGGGGTCTGGGTACTGTGAGCACATCAGGAATTGACAATTTAATGGCAGAATTTGAAGAAAATGGGGGGGGGGGGGGTAAAACAAATATTTGGGGTGTCCTTGTGGCTCTGTGGTTAAGGCACATACTATATTAACTGTGACATCCTGCATGGGTTCAAGTCCAGCCCTTTGTCACATATCATCTCCTCAATCCTTCCTCTCTCTCTTCACCATAGATGATCAAATGATGAGTATTATATTTAAAAGTGATATTCAATCATTCAAAGTGAGATTTCACTTTTAGTCTTTCATCTATATTTCAGGTATCAAGGGTAAGAACTGCTGGAGTGTGAATTACGTCAGCAGGAGAATCTGTGCCCTGGAAGGCTCTTCAGTGGACATTTCTAGTGATTACTCATATCCCAGTGACCAGCAGTCCAAGCCTAAATTAGGTTATACTATAAGGAAACCTGGCATGGTGCTTAGTGAAAGTCTGATTGAAGATGCACGTCATGTGTATCATGACAACACGGTGAACCAACACGTCCTGAGAATCACAAACCTGACAAGAAGTGACTCAGCAGAATACACGTTCAAATTCCTAATTGATGACCTGGAAAAGCAAAAATCTGGTGCTCCTGGAGTCACTTTAATTGTGACAGGTAAGCTTTAGTTTTTGTTGTGTCATTTATCATTTAACATTTTCCATCTGTGATTTCAATAATGAAATAAGAACATCCTTCCATAATTTTGTCCCGATTGAAATATCTCTTTAACACTGAGTGATCAGTCTATAACCATCTCTCAGCCCTGACAGTGCAGGTGACTCCACCTGCTGTGGTGACAGAGGGCCAGAGAGTAACACTGACCTGTAGCACCAGCTGTCCTCTGGCTGACAACACCACCTATATCTGGTACTACAACAGACAACCTCTGACCTCACCAGAGAGCCAGCACAAACACCTGGTGCTAGAGCCAGTCAGCAGGCAGCATGCAGGAAGCTACTCCTGTGCTGTCGCAACCCTCCAACACATCAACTCCCCTGAAGAGACTCTCACTGTCACAGGTGAGTACGGCTTTAAGATATTTGATGAGGAGTGTTTAGGTGTTACAGGTATAGGTTATTTTGCATTTGAACTTCATAATTGTTCCTTATTACGGTATCACATTAAGAATCACAAACATATTACATCACTTACACAATAACAACATATTTCTTTCTGACTGGTGGATATTTTATTAACATCTGTATAAAGCTAATATCAATCCAGACCCTTCAAAAAGTGAGTCCTCTGGTGAAACAGTGCGTAGCAGGTCAGTGACATTGGCTTGCAGCAATCAATTTTCTACAACAATGCTATACATCCATTTTAAGAAGACTGTAAATCAAGGGCTTAAATCTATTATACCTTTGCTGAAGATGAATGCATGCAGGTAGATGCTCCACCACTGGATTAATCTGAGAATTACAGTAAATGGGATAGATTAGATTTTGTATTTGGTACTGGAAGTGATTTGTAGATCAATCAGGCATCTACAGTCTTTCTAGAGTCCAAGTGACAGAAATCTGTTGTGGTGATGGCAAACTTTACTCCTTAACATCAATAAATGAACTTAAAAAACTGTTCCACCTAATTCACATTTAATTCGATCACAGACACAGACACATGGACATGGACAATAGCAACAGCTGCAGGAACTGCTGCTGTTCTCCTGGCTGCCATACTCCTCTCGGTCTTCCTGTGGATGAGGTGAGCTGTGCTCTGTTTCAGAACAATGACATCAATCTCTTGTCTAAAATTCATTCATTCATTTACTCATTCATTCATTCATTGCACTAACCAGAAGAAAGAGGACCTCCACTCAACCTCCTGCACCTGGGACAACAGACATCTATGAGCAGGTGAAGTACAGTAAACAAGTCCATTGCAAAAATATAAACATTGTGCATGTTTCTGTCTTGCTTAGGAAATGTTACACCTTTTCTCCCTTGCTCTTATTTCTTAAATCGGTCTGTCATAAATATCTTTCTAGTGAACAGAAATATATTTTCCTTTATTTGTATGGGCACTGCAGCTTTGACCTTTGTATTGGTAGTTGCTTGTCATGATGGCAATGTAGGAATTAAAGCATCTTATAATTAGGTTAGACTGGTGTATGAGTTTACAATATCAGCCTTTTGTTAAATATGAAATGTCAGCATGTCGTCCACCACTGACATGATGGAGACCAACTACATTGACTTACAAGCACTGAAAAAAATATTGCTATTGAGAATCAGCGTTCAAAAGCCCAAATCAGTAACCTAGTTGTGATCATTATATGTTGTTCTGGATAAAAGGATCAGCCAAAATTCTAAAATGCAATGTAATGTAAAATAATAATAATAATAATAATAATAATAATAATAATAATAATAATAATAATAATGTGTTCTATGTTCTCTACCCAGTTAAGCCACCCTGGTGCTGTGTATGACACCATCTCCGCTGTACGCCAGAGCCCCATCCCCATGCAGGGGCGTTTCTAGGGTCTGAAGACATTGGGGGCTTAGCCCAGCTCTCTTTAGGGAGGTCGTTGGGGAGGGGGGGGGGGGGGGGTTCCCAACAGGTAATTGTACACATTTCAAGCAATTTAAGATGAATACTGAAAAACTAAATCAGTTGTTCTCAAAGTGGGGTCTGAGGACCACCAGGGGTCCTTAAGAGAGTTCCAGACAGTCCCCATAGTAAATTCATGTTCAACTTCAGCATTAGCCTTGATTGACAAACTGAGAAGGAACCTATAAAGAAGCAAAAGACATCACTCACATCCATGTGTTGGGCAGTAACACGTTACTAGTTACTAGTAACGTGTTACTATAATAATATTACTTTTCCCAGTAATGAATTACTAATAAAATTGCAGTAATAATATTACTGTTACCCCAAGATAAAACAACTCGTTACATCCTTACTTTTGTTCATTCCATTCCGTGATTGTGACGTGCCGCAAAACGACATGCACTCGACGTTCACGTGACCAAACAAGCTCCAAGCATCTCCAATCAGCTTGGCATATAAGGTTAGTTGACAACAATGCGTGACGTCACCGTGTTCGGTTGGAAGCAGAGCCATAGAGGAATGTCCGCCTTCAGCGGCTGGATATTTTCCCATTACTTGGGAAAGTAATGGGACAACTAAGGTGACACAAACATCAAAGTGAAATATAACCTGTGTCCAGATACTAAGACTTTCCACTGCGAAAAACACCTCAAACCTCCTAAAACACATAACGTTTACGTTACGAGGACAGTACAATATGAAGCTCATGGACTAGACTACCACCAAAGGTGAGCACAGATTGAAACCGTGAAGCTATTAAAATACAGAGAAATGTAACGTTAAATCTGACAAGATCTGTCTACTGCTGGATGACATTTCATTTATTGGCTTTTATCGGTTGAAAAATCGATGTAACATTGTTATTATTGTCAGGTTAATGTTGCAGGGCTAATGTACAAACTTGTTGTTTGTGTTGGCAGTGCACTTACTGCGTTATTGAAAACAGAAGCTGTTTAAAAGACTGCGTCTTGTCATCACTTTGAGCCAGCTGTGCTCTTCATCAAGCATGTAACTTATGGATTCATACTAGCTAGTTTGAAGCTTTAGCTGTACGCCGACAAAGTGATTAGACCTGTATTCACACATACGCGTCTGAATTTTGATGAGAAAGGATGCAATTACCAATTTTGTGGGGTGTAACGGAAAAGTAATAACGAGTAGACAAATTACTGTTGGCATGGAGTAATAAGTAAAGTAATATTACTTTTAAAAAGAGTAACGAGTAATGAGTAATATATTACTTTTTTAAGGTAACAAGCCCAACACTGCTCACATCACAGTGTTTGGATTTTGCAATCTGTGGAAGCATTTTTCAATCAAAGGTGAAACAACACAGATACTGTATGATGGTTTATAGTGGGACTGTCCGTGCCTGTCCCATTCACTTCAATACAACTGTCCCCAAAGTCTAGCCCCAATGCAAAATTTAAACACTGTGATGTCTCTTCCTTCTATATAGGTTACTTGCACACAGAGAGGAAGCAAATTGTTGCATTCCTGATCAACTATAGGCTATCATATCATGTTATATTTGAGGGCTTTAAAGCATGAATGACAGATGAATAGATCTGGGGGCAAAAAAAAACAGTTCATAAAACATTCGGGGCTATAGCCCCCAATGCCCAGGCCTAAAGACGTCCATGCCCATCCCTGCTGCACAGAGCAAACCAACAACAGTGCCCGCTTTTGTAAGAACCAGGAAGTTCCTCTCTACTCCACCGTCCCATCAGCTCAGCCCCAGAGACAGGAGGAGGTTCCTCTCTCCTCTGCCGTCCAATCAGCTCAGCCCCAGAGACAGGAGGAGGTTCCTCTCTACTTCGCCGTCCAATCAGCTCAGCCCCAGAGACAGGAGGAGGTCTAGTATGCTGCTGTCAACTTCAACAGACCCAACAGTGATGCTGAGTGAGCACTGAGAGGAGGAGGCGCTAGTATAGCGACCAGGACATGCCCTTAATCCGGCTTCCCACCCGCAGACACGGCCAATTGTGCCTGTATGGACGCCCGACCAAGTTGGAGGTAACTCGGGGGCTCGAACCTGTGACCCTCATGTTGGTAGGAAGGGAATCTACTGCTGCACTACCCAGATGCCCAAAAACCTTATTTGATTGAAATCTTATTTTGTGCTCGTGAAGTGAGATCATCTTCCCCAGGGCAGCTGTGGCTACATCACCCGTAGCTTACCACCACTGGTACGAATGGTGTGAATGAATAATGATTCCTGTGAAGCGCTTTGGGTGTCTAGAAACGCGCTATATAAATCCAATCATTATTATTATTATTATTATCTTGTTTTAATATAATGTATTGTTATAATAACATTCAGCTTGTTTAACATAATTGGATCTCCTCTACTTCAGTTTATTGCCACTTTTTGGAAACTCATGAAACAAGATGAATTGTGTTATAATAAAGTAACTGAAATCATCTCACCCCACTGCAGATATTATTTTAATAATATATTTAATATTCATATTATTTTCAGACTCAACAGATTAATGGTTATGATGGAGATTTTTTTGCATTGAATGTAATGTAGTAGTTTGTTGTGATGCTTAGTGCTAACAACAAGGTGTTACTCTTGTTAGCTGTTTTGAGCTTGTATTTGGTAACATGTGTCTCTAGATGTTAAGCAGCTTTAAATGTAGCATAGATAGGCGGTGACAGTGGAAAAAAAACCAAACGGGTTCCTTTAAAATAATGTTTCTTGCTGCTCCAGGTGTAGCACATCATATTAATTTTGGAGTATTTCTTTATGAATCTTATGAAAGCAGGCTCAAAATGAACCAGTTTCTATAGCTTTTCCACTCAGGCTACTATCCACAGACACTCCACTGCAGTTAAAGCTCAAAACTATTTAGCATAATCCACCATATCCAGTAGCTCTGTGTTAACAGTGTCAATTCAAATGTTTTCAGCTGCATGTCAGTTGGAGTGTCAGTGTTACAGTATAAAGTGGAACAGATAGAAATCTGTTTCTGTCATCCACAGTTTGAGGCTATGTTGTTGAAACTGTTAATGTTGCAAACTGGAGAATCTTCAGTGGTCCCTCCAAAACCACAGCTTAGGTTCCCTTGAGCCAGGCATTTCACCCCCAGATGTTCCAGTGTTTGTTCAGTGACCAACAGAGCAGACTGCTGCTCTCTACAGTTCATGTGTGGTATTGTGTGTGTGGAGCAGAGTGTTACTGAGAGAGTGGATGGCTCAATAAAGCTTAAATCAAATAAAGTGGCAGAGTGACTTTCATTTCCTTTTTACTGGGAACAACATCTAGTCCTTCAGTTAACAGACTAAAGTCTCTGATTCATGTGTTGATTTCTTTTACATATTGTAATCAAATCTTTCCACTATGTGAACATAAAATTGATCCTTTTAAAAATTGAGCACGTCTGTCTTGAAAATTGGCCTCGTCTCTCTTGGAAAAATAATGAGCTTAATTAAATGTCTGTGGGGCTACCTAGATAAATATAGGTTAAAGGTTAAATTGAAAGAATACAGTGGAAGTAAAACTGCTAAAAACTTCCTCTATGTTGATAAGAAGCAAGAACAAGAAAGATCTTCATCTTGGTGCATCTGCAGCTGTTGTCTTTATGGGGTTGTGGTGGATTACAGTAGAATTAAGTCATCAAATGTAATGATTTGGCTCATTACAACATAACAAGGCTAATCTCAAAGGCTATATTCCAGTGCCAGCCCTCCACCTCCATAGAGCTGAACACTCACGTGACATCTCCTGCCCCAGAAGATAGTTCCTCATTCATTTTATCCATAAACATTTTGGAACCAAGCAACCAGTGGCAGACTGAATCTGCATGAGTGACCATAAAACATTTCAGTTGGAGCAAAAACAAAAAATAAAAAGCAGGGAGGGGGGGAAATCATAACATTTGATAAAAGTGCCCGGGAAATGATCCAAAATGGCCCTGAAACATTTCAAAGGGGCAAAAAAAAAATCCTTCTCAAAAAAAGATAATTTCCTACCCTGCCCCCCCCCCCCCCCCCCCCCCTACACACACACACACACACACACTCACACACACACACACACACACACAGAGGAAATGTGGTGTGTGAGCTGCACATCCCCCCTCCCCCACCCACCCAGTTCCCACCAAGTCCTGCCCTACTCTTGCTCTGATTGGCTTACCCTGATATCTCCCCTAACTTTAACCAATCGTACACTCTTCATGCCTAAACCCAACCAATCATCACTCCCCATGCCTAAATAAGGGAGGGACTTGGCGAAAAAGGGGTGGAAAAAATCATGTGTTAGCTGCTCAGGTGGTGGGCCTATCCTGGTGCAGGAAGTGAAGATGTTGGTCACTGACTGATGTTTCACTGGTCAAGTTAACGTGTTAAAGTCATCATGTTGCTGTTTGGCTGCAGTTTCAGTTTGATAGAAAACAGAAAATAATAGATACTCATCTTTACCACCCATTCTACCATCTCCGGAACATCTAGGTGTTATTCACACTGTGGGCACTTTTTGAAATGGACAATTTTGTCCCCATCACTTTTTAAGAGTCTGTTAAAGAATGTTCTGAAAAATAGCTTAGAATGGCATATGAAGCGGGTTGTTATAGTCTCCTATCTGAAATAAAGGAAGCCTGTCGATTGTCTGCTGGCTGCTCCTTCCACTGCACAGCAGATGTGTGACTTTCATGTCACACTTTGCACACGTGTGGTCGTCATTTATCGAAAACATCCACGTGTGGTGCAGGCATTTATCGTAAACCTCCACGGTGAAGTCATTTATCTTGCAGTTTTTCTTGCGTGCACTGGGGTGGAGGGGGGTTCCGGTGTGTCTCGCCCCGGTCTTCGCTCTCACATCTTACGGGGGTGGGGGCCATCGGTGCTCTCCATCATTGGTTGAGGGAGGTCAGAATAGTTGAGGCTAGGCTATAGATTAGCTACAGCCTAACTGTAGGCTGTGGAATTA
>NC_139635.1:36972129-37204629 GCF_964638095.1 Poromitra crassiceps
CTGTATGTAGAGTATGTACAGTATTACAGTATGTATGTCTGTCCTGTGTGGGCCCCAGCCCCACAATTGTTGATTGGTGTCAAGAGCGATGACATCATTGTCATCATTGTCAAGTGGTGGCCAGTGGTGACTGATCATGTCATATTAGTAAACCCATAAGTCAAGTCAAGTCATGTCAAGTCAAGTCAAGTTTATTTGTATAGCACATTTCATACACAGAGGCAATTCAAAGTGCTTCACATAAAATGGTTGACAGGAAAATAAAAGAATAAAAGAAGAGAATAACATGGACATTTAAAAGCATCACAACAAAACTTTAAAAAAGAGTATAAAAAGTGCATTAAGCAACAGGCGCAACAGTTGCAAAAAGAGCTAAAAACGTATAGAGGACTCAATGGATTTGCATAATAGAATAAATCAATTTATCTATATTGAGTCCCCCGACATCATGACTATAAACATGACTACACACACATAAAAAACTCAGGTCTGGGTACGGTGTCCTCTATTCCTCTATACTGCAGTTTGGACGCCAAGCATACCCCCGCTTCAACCTTGCGTCATCTGTTGTCCGTCGACAAACAGGCCGTTTTTTTTCTCTAAACCTTTTTTCTCTAAATACATCAACTGCCCCCGACTGATGATGTCATGTCCCACAATCTTTGAGTGATGTGACTGATGATGTCATGTCCCACAATCATCGAGTGATGTGACTGATGATGTCATGTCCCACAATCGTGACTGATGATGTCATGTCCCACAATCATCGAGTGGGCCAGTGGTGACTGATGATGTCCCACTTATAGGTGGATTATGACATGACGGGCCCCTGGGCCTGGATGCATAAAGCCCCTCCCCCCACCCACAGCGCACAATTTAGGCCAGAATAACAACTAGACTCTGGGCTGGATAATTATATCACATCGGAATTTGCCTTCTGGGGGGGCACCAGCTAATCTGCCTTGTTGGAGGGGCACCACCCATTAAAATTCAGTTGTTTATAAGCTTTGTCATATTTTCTTTATATATTAGGCATACTCCACGGCCAAAATTAATATTGAATACTAAGAGAATATATGCATAATGAGAATCATGATCACATTCGAATGTGTCCAGTTCAAGCATTTTGTGTGGTGAGAGAAAACCTGTTCACTGGGGGAACTTTGAGAAGGCAGGCTGAAAACTACTTCCTCAAGTGTGCTCACCACAGTCAGGCTTTTCTTAACCCTGCCTGTTAACTGTGGGTGAGAGATCTTCCCAATTTAAAGATCTCTCACCGTGTTACTAACTGTAGACTCAGGGTGACAGATTGTTTTCACAACTTAAATGAGTTTAGAACGAAGTGGTCGAGTTGATGCTTGTGGAAAGGTTTTCTCTTTGAACTGGACGTGCAGTTTGTGATGCTTAGAACAACCATAATAATGAATAGTCTACGGCATTGCAATATATTCAGTGGGCCACGCCATCCGATGACGGTCTGGAAAAAAAATACAGAGCAGTAAGAATTTGGTGGCTTAAAACAACTGAGTTGGTTAGTTTTACACCAACTTTGCTGGCTGGCGGTGTTCAGATCTTCAAGCCAATCACAGTGCTTAAAAACATGAGGCCCACCCAACCGGCAAGCCGGGCACAGTTTAGTCTGAGCCATGGAGCTGACAGAACAAGGATGGTTGGTGTCCAGCTGATTGAGGTGGGCTGCATCAGGACTAAAGTCCAGGTTCATCCCATTGTATCAATGTGCTGCTGCTTTCACCTTCTGCAGGTCCGACTGTCACATCATCTCACCTGAAGTGACTGCTTGCTACAGTTTTTTAGCCTGGGTAAACCCATCCCCCACGTGACCTGCTCTCAGACCTGTTCTCAGTCACTATGGTCTGGATTCCCACCATTGTTAAACGATTTCCTGCGGTTGTTGGCCCCCCCCCCGATAGACCGCTCCATTACGCAACCGTCATCCAACCAGCTTTGTGCACAGAGCACATGCGCAGTGCAGCAGATGGCGTCATCGCTCTGCGACCTTTGTTGTTAGCAAGCGAGCTAACACTTTTCATTTCAGTACTGCTAGCACGCAAATGGTTACAACCAGCTACAAGAAGAGAGAACATCGCGTGACGGTGGTCAGGGAATGAAAGAGGAACAGGACGTGTCTACACGGACCCAAACCTCGATCCCTGCTGCAGATGGCCGCAGATCTGGAGAGATATTTGTGGCTGTGAAGAACAGTCATCATCTATACAGCTGCTGCCAACCTGATGAGGAAACAGGCGTGCTTGTTATGCTGGACACTGAATGCCAGACTGCAGACTTCATCCTCCAGTGCTGTTCGCCTCAGGACTTGAAGGGCTAACGTTGTACCATGGACTGTATACATTCTGTGCTAATAATGCTAGCATGCTAACATCCTTTTCACACACACACACTGAATATACCGAAATGCTAGATTTGATCATGGACTTAACGCTAATGTTAATCAAAAACGGCCGCAGTCATAACGGTAAGGTGTGTTTGACCTAATTGAAATATTAACGTTAATGCCCTCACATTTCAGCGTGGTTACAGATAAACCTATTTAACGCTAGCTAGCTACAGTAGATTTTTGGAGGCGTTAATGTGAATGTCATGACGTAGTGAGCGTAGTATTATACTGTATATTATACATAATCCAGATGTAACCTAGCTATAGCTAGACGTTAAGAGGTTAGCGTGAATGCGACTGAGACCTGACATTACTGGCTTGATATCATATTCCAGATGCAACCTAGCTAGATAAGCTCCACACGGCTGTATGAGTAGCTACAATCAAATGTATCAAGCCTTGATATCATATTCCAGATCCAACCTAGCTAGCTAGATGTTAAGAGGTAGGAATATACCGAAATGCTAGACTTGATCGTGGACTTAATGTGAATCCAAAACGGCCACACTCATAACGTTAAGGTGTGTTTGACCTAGCTAGAAATATTAACGTTAATGCCCTCACATTTCAGCGTGGTTACAGATAAACCTATTTAACGCTAGCTAGCTACATTACTGGCTTGATATCATATTCCAGATGCAACCTAGCTAGATAAGCTCCACACGGCTGTATGAGTAGCTACAATCAAATGTATCAAGCCGATATCATATTCCAGATCCAACCTAGCTAGCTAGATGTTAAGAGGTAGGAATATACCGAAATGCTAGACTTGATCGTGGACTTAATGTGAATCCAAAACGGCCACACTCATAACGTTAAGGTGTGTTTGACCTAGCTAGAAATATTAACGTTAATGCCCTCACATTTCAGCGTGGTTACAGATAAACCTATTTAACGCTAGCTAGCTACATTACTGGCTTGATATCATATTCCAGATGCAACCTAGCTAGATAAGCTCCACACGGCTGTATGAGTAGCTACAATCAAATGTATCAAGCCGATATCATATTCCAGATCCAACCTAGCTAGCTAGATGTTAAGAGGTAGGAATATACCGAAATGCTAGACTTGATCGTGGACTTAATGTTAATCCAAAACGGCCACACTCATAACGTTAAGGCGTGTTTGACCTAGCTAGAAATATTAACGTTAATGCCCTCACATTTCAGCGTGGTTACAGATAAACCTATTTAACGCTAGCTAGCTACATTACTGGCTTGATATCATATTCCAGATGCAACCTAGCTAGATAAGCTCCACACGGCTGTATGAGTAGCTACAATCAAATGTATCAAGCCTTGATATCATATTCCAGATCCAACCTAGCTAGCTAGATGTTAAGAGGTAGGAATATACCGAAATGCTAGACTTGATCGTGGACTTAATGTTAATCCAAAACGGCCACACTCATAACGTTAAGGTGTGTTTGACCTAGCTAGAAGTTAAGAGGTTAGCGTGAATGCGACTGAGACCTGACATTACTGAAGTGAATACAAGTGACCTATATTTTTCAATCCTGTCTTTGAATAAAAGTTGTACATTGTGTTATGCTTGAAAACCATGTCTTTGCTCCCTTATCTGTTCACAATTACAACAAATCTGTATGGTTTATCTGTTGGCATTAAACCGTGGTATTTCCTTGGGTGATATTCCATATTTGTCATTAAACCTAGCTGTTCACATAAATTTGCAATGATGATCGACCACGTGAGAT
Source organism: Poromitra crassiceps (assembly GCF_964638095.1). NCBI lineage: Eukaryota > Metazoa > Chordata > Actinopteri > Beryciformes > Melamphaidae > Poromitra > Poromitra crassiceps. The sequence continues at coordinate 36,976,260 of NC_139635.1, forward strand.
ATCACAAGTAGCCTACTTTTATTAAAAAATAAAATGCAAAGAGAGGTTTCCTTCTCTAACTATTGGTGCGTTCACAAAATATTTCAGCGTTTCATAACTATAATAGCCTAATGTTACTGTAGCCTGGATGACGTCAGCTAATGCTACCCAGCCTTCCAGCGTTTATCTTCCATAATGCATTAAATCATAATCACAATGCGAAGACATTAGCTGATCACCACAGAGCTGCACAGACAAGTTTATCAGATAATTTCGCCGTAAAATGTGTCCAGGTGATCAGCTCTGAAGCCCCGGCTTGTATGGTCCGCTAAAATCCGATTTCGATATAGGTGTTATTTTGATCAATATTGTATAGCTGGCTAGACAGAGGAGTTTATCTGGAATCAGTGTGACAAGATCCCTGCTGCTAGCTTGTCTGCCTTTCTGTGTCAGAGTATCTAGCTACATTATCTGCATTACATGCTACACCATGCAAATATATTTCGATATAATTCAAACAATTAGCCCACTGTACTACTGGACTGTGTATTGCTGTGAATAAGTTAGATTTGATTGTGTAAAGTGTATCAGCTTTAAATATCCAATATATACAGCATTAAACAAACGACCAGCAGCATTCAAATGTGCAAAAACGTTATATTTATTGAAATGTGGTGATCTCATGTCACATTACATAATGTTATGCCCAAATGGTCTACTGCCCAGAAGCGTCACTTTACATGTTTGGTAGGGAATTATTTTAATTATGTTAAACCAGCGTTTATCTTCCATAATGCATTAAATCATAATCACAATGCTATGAAGACATTAGCTGATCACCACAGAGCAGCACAGACAAGTTTATCAGATAATTTCGCCATAAAATGTGTCCAGGTGATCAGCTCTGAAGCCCTGGCTTGTATGGTCCGCTAAAATCCGATTTCGATAACGCTAGGTGTTATTTTGATCAACAGACCTCAACCTCAACAGCTGTTTTCACTTGAATTTCCTCACGTAGTTGCATAGCCATATAGCTAGCCAGCTAGTAGCTAGCTCGGGAGCTATGCTTTAGAGAGGCCAAATGCTAACGGCTAGGTAGTGCTAAGCCGCTGCAGCTGTTACACGTCATTGACAAAGACGCACTCTCTGATTGGCCGATCACGGCAGGACTGATGTTGGCAGTCACGCCGTCACTCATTGGCTGCGGGGTGGCTGCGGGTCTGCGCGGGTCTTTCAATCGCCCCAGAAATCGATCTGAATGGCCCGGAGTCTAGACGCTAGTGACTGGGAACTGAGAGAGCAGGTCACGTGGTGGCTGGGTTTACCTAGGCTAACAGTTTTTGAGCTTGGCTTGAAAGCCTTTGGTGGTATGTGGAGCCTTGTCTGTGGTGCTGAAGATCTCTGTAATGTTTTGTTTGTTTGTCTGTCTGTCTGTCTGTCTGTCTGCCTGCCTGCCTGTCTGTCTGTCTGTCTGCCTGTCTGTCTGTCTGTCTGTCTGTCTGTCTGTCTACCTGTCTGTTTGCCTGTCTGCCTGCCTGTCTGTCTGTCTGTCTGCCTGCCTGCCTGCCTGTCTGTCTGCCTGCCTGCCTGTCTGTCTGTCTGTCTGTCTGTCTGTCTGTCTGCAAGTCTGTTTGATTAAGTCATGCTCTGTAATGGTTTGGCATTTAGTCTTCATTCAGGCCTTTGAAAAATTATGATGGAAACAATACATTTTAGCAAGGTGTCTTTGATATATTTTTTTCTTTTTTCTTTATTATTTTATTTGACAGGGACAATGGACAGTCAGAGACTGTCCGAGACTTAGCTAAGAAGCTAAATTTCATCTGCAGTCCCTGGGTCCCTAGATGATACAAGGACAATCAAAAACACAATAAAACAGTTACAATGTAAATCTGATACACATGCATGTACATAATCTAATTTAAGTAAAAAAGCATAAAATACAACACCAACAAAATTAAAGATAAAATAAAAGATGCACTGTTTAGCATTGGTTCTTAATGATTACATGATTGTTGGGATTTCAGCCATGATTCTAGTTGTTTTTTGAAACTAGTGAAGTTAGGGCTTTATCTGATGCTACTGGGAGTAGAGTATGAGTTGGATTCAAATGTAATACAGTCTTTCTGTGTGTAAAGCCTAAAATGGTGTTTGTAGGCTCAAGTCAATCTATGGTGTAAACTAGTAATTTGTTGTTTGGTAGCCGGCTACTCCTCAGGGTTAATGTGTATATGTAAAAACGTACATATACTATACTTACATCTATCGCCCATCAGCAGTTTTGCCGGATCCGCAACCCAGCTACTGGAATACAAGTAAAAGTATGTCTGGTTTAAAATAGAAGTACAAAATAAACAGTAGCTCATTTAAATGTACTCAAGAGTAAAAGTTACTGAGTTACTTTATAGAAAACAGAACGCTGTTATTCTTTGATGTGGTTCTTTTAATTGGACAATCAACATTTCCCTCTACCTCCCTCTCTCATTTCCTCCTTTTTCTAATAAAAATAGACTCTGGGTTCCCAGATTGATCATGATATGGCTCACATTTACAAAATCACATGTTAAATAATCAAATTAATGTTCATCAAAATGAATAGTAGGCCTATATGTTAGGGGTGAAAATTCAAATTTTCTGTGAAAGGTTTTAAACAAAATGAGCTTGTTATAATGAGACAGCCGGATTGTGTCTTATGACTCACAATATCCCAAAATCATAGGTGATATGTGGCAGATGTTGTGGACTGGTCTCCCCCCTATTGCAGAGAGTTGGCAACAGCGGTGCAGACATCATCAGCCTATCGCTTAAGTGACATCACTGATGACATAATATACATCACTGATGATGTCACAATGTCTATGACATCAATGATAACATCACAATATCTATGACATAATCTGTCAAATCAGAGATGTCCATCATTAACTCATTGAGTGCCAGCCACTTTTGGAGAACGGACGCTCCCAGTGCCAGAGTTTTCAGAGCGTTTTCAGTGATTTCTCGAGGCCCACAGAATATTGTGTGATATTACTATGTAAACACCGAACACGCAAAAAGAACAAGGAGACTCTATTGTATCATCAGCAAAAAAAAGTTTATTGATACCATTTTCCGTTCTTTAGTTATGAGCCGGAGAAGATAGGTTGTTTTCAGCGTTTTCAGGCATTTCAAATTATAAGCTGAGATATTCAGCCTTTTGTGAAATGCAGCATTTCAAGCACATTCACTGACTCTAGATAATATTTTCTGATGTAGTGATGTGGTGTAGTTGTGTCCTGCCCTGCGTGCCCCACCCCCCCTCCCCCCCCTCAGCTGAAAACTCCTCCCCACACTAGTAACACACAGCCTCGCACCAAGCGTCTATTTTCGGAATGCTTTTGGTGCGCCGCCTCCCAGGCAGCGCAACATGGAGAAGCCACACGCGGACTGCAGTGAAAGGTTTGGCTTTTCAGTGTCGCGCTGCTGCTTTTCTAGCGGCTAATCATGTGGAGAAACTATGCTGACAGACAGACAGAGGCAGAAGGACTCAGTTGTGTGCGCGGATTGACTGTGTTCGCACGCACCGTCAGTTGCAGCCAGAACAATCTACATGGCTCTGGACTGCAGCATGAGCGGGTTCTCTTTGATCAAGGCTATTTCAGGCTGTGTATTCCTGACATTTCTGTAATCTGGAGAGCACTGTCGCCACCTAAGGGTTCTGTAAAATAGGTTATAGACCTCCAATAGCTACTATAGTTGTACAGGAGCTGCGGAAGGCTTTGATCGACGTCCCACCGTCAAAAAACGCATTGGACGTCGAAGGACGTCCGTGGCACTCTACGTCACTATTTAATTGGACGTCGAAGGACGTCCATGGCACTCAATGAGTTAAATACAGGTTATTAGCAGTAAAGTGCATTAGTCGTGCGTCATGATGGCTCGCTCACCTGGTAGCACGCGTACCACGGAGACTCGGCCCTTCAGTCTGTGGGCCAGAGCTCAAAATTTCACTTGTCGGTACCACTCAAGGTGGCAAAACTTGCTTATGATTTTTGATAAGATACATGTCTGTAGATGATATTTTGGTATGATAGCCATTCCTTAGTGGTAGCTGTGACAGAGTTAGCAGCTCGTGAAGTGAAACACCCCTAAAGAAAATTGCATTTTAGATGCTGGTACATATCCTGGTTTAGGCACATGGTCAGGACATTTTTCAATCTTTTGTACTATTGTTTTTGGTCCTATTTTAAAGGGGACCTTCTTAGATTTCATTTAAGGCCAGTTGTGATTTTCTTCTGACAAATATAGAGGTGACTTGAGCTCTTCAAATCATCATGACAATGACACACGTTTCCAAAATTTTCACCTAAATTGTATTATTTATTTTAGCCCTGCGGCATCAAGGAACATCAGAAACACGAAGCACAAAAACTGGAATGCTCACAGCACTTGGAGGGGCGTGATTGGGATGGCTTCGCTGATCTGAACCTGAGTGTTCTGTTATTGGACTTCTGTGCTTTAGACATGGATTGGCCATAACAAACACCATGGTCAAGCATAAGGATGCTCATAGGTCTATGGTACCAGAGTATCTTATTGATTGATTGATTGATTGATTGATTGATTGATTGATTGATTGATTGATTGACTTTATGGATATAGCAGACAAAATCCAAGGGCTGGACATCTAAAAGTGTGAACACTTATTTCCAACATGGTCCCTGGTCATACTTTTCTTTTCTATTGTATTCTTCTACGGGTTCTCCCCAAGGCTGCTGTCTCTCCTCACTACTCTATATTTTGTACACAAACGACTGTCGTAGCTTTCACCCCAACAGATTCATCATCAAATTTGCAGATGATTCTGTTATTGTCAGTCTCCTTGGTGAGGAGGAATCACAGCATGGTCCTGTAGTTGACGATTTTATAACCTGGTGTGATGAGTCCTTCCTAGAGCTAAACGTATCCAAAACAAAAGACATGATCATCAGCTTTAGGAAGGCTCCCCCCAGTGACACTTTTACCCGAATCAAAGGTACAGATATTGAGATCGTGGACAGCTACAAATACCTGGGTGTTGTTATTGATAACAAGTTGTGCTTCGACTCACATGTTGCTGCCACATCAAAAAAGGTCCAACAGCGTCTCTTCTTTTTGAGAAAAATGCGATCTTTTAATGTATCTTCTGAACTCATGACACTTTTTTATAGGAGTTTTATTGAATCTGTTTTTATGTTTTGCATGGTGGCCTGGTACGGCAACACAACCATGGCCAACAAGAACAGGCTCGGTAGCCTAGTTAAGGTGGCAAGCAAGATTTCTGGGAGCACCTTAACCCAGCTCCTCGGCCTCTACAAGAGGCAGGTGATCAGGAAGACCACGTCCATCCTGGAGGCCCCTGATCACCCCCTCCATCTAGAATTTGAGCTCTTGCCCTCAGGGCGTCGGTTTAGAGTGCCCGCGACGAGGACCAAGCGCCTCAAACTTTCTTTTGTCCCGGCGGCCATTCAGCTGCTAAACGGCAGTTAGAATTATAATTCCCTGACTTTGCCTGTTTGCACCTTACTGCTCACTCTTGCACTTTTTATGCTGCTACCTTTTGCACTTTGTGATACTTGTTCATTGCCCTGTGCTTTTATGTTTTATGTATGTATGTTTTTAGCTGTAGTTTTATCTTGACTCTTAAGTGTTTGTTTGTTTTTAGCCCTTGTGGTTTTATGTGAGTATTTTTGTGCCTGTTTTAGTGTTTGTGCTGCACTACGTGTGTTTTTAGATTTCCCTGTCTGCAAACCAATTTCCCTGCGGGGACAATAAAACTACCTTTGACCTTTGACCTTTGACCTTTGATACAGTAACACATAACATCGAATAAACCAAATAGAACAATCAACAAAAACACACAAGTGGACACACAAGTGGACACACATGTGGACGGCTCGCCTTGCACATTACTCTAGTTTACTCAGCAATAATTTTTTTCAGGTTTTTAAAACCATTTAGAGAATATGCAGATTTAATTCCGTTAGGGATCTTGTTCCACTCCTCTCCACCAGTATAGAGGAATGTACTTCTCCCAACATCTTATGCCCAGGTGGATTATGACATGATGGCATGGCATGGTCACATAAAGGGCCCCCCCTCACAGCGTACATACCGGTATGCAGTTGATAACTTATTCCACCCCTGTAGAGATCTATTTGATAACCTATACCACCCTGTCCTGTAGTAAACTACAGCCTCCTCAAACTCTCCTCAAAACTCCTCAAACTCACATATTATCATTTCTTATTATTATAATTTATATTAGTATTTCTTATTATTATATATTATATTTTATTGGTTTCAATGCACCAAATGGCTTCATTCCTCATTATTAAATTGTCGCCTCCACAGTTAGTGACAGGGTGTATCTCGCACCCCCAGTTAACAGGCAGAGTTAAGAAAAGCCTGTGGCGAACACATTTAGGGAAGTAGTTTTCAGCCTACCGTTATCTAAAGACAGTAATACTCAACTTGCGGCCCGGGGACCAGATGCAGACAGCCTTTTCTATTATTCTTTATTATTATTAATTTATTATTATTATTATTATTCATTTATTATTATTATTATTGTTATTATTATTATTTGTCCCTGACTGCCTTTTTATTATTATTATTATTCATCTATTATTATTATTCATTTATTCATTTATTCATCTATTATTATTATTCATTTATTATTATTATTATTATTATTATTATTATTATTATTATTGTTGTTGTTGTTATTCATTATTCATTTTATTGCTGTTAGCTTCAAAAGGAAACATGCCTGCTTCATGGTAACATTTGTGTCCGTTTATGACTGTCTCATGCTAACATCTCTTGCCCTCTTCACCCCAAAAGGCCTCAGTCAACTGAAAATGCATGCTGACATGAGTATTTTGGGGTTTGTTGTTTAACACCTCCAGATAGAAAGAGGAACACCATTCTGAATGCAGTCTTGATGCTGACAAGTACAGTTATCCGCTCTGATGGTGACTGCAGGGTCATGGACTGAGTCTGTTTGTCTTGTAAGGTCATGACCTCATGCATTCCATTGCTATCTAGATGTTAAAGTGCTATGAACATAAATTTCCTAGGCTGAAGCCTGGTGAGAGTTAGCAGCCAAAGCTAAGGCTGGAAGAAAGCAGCAGCTAATACAAATGGTTGAGTCCCACTAAAATAAACACAACACCAGAGGTAACAAAACTAAACCAATACTAAACAGTTAACAAAACAGAGGTTCTGGATGAGAGGCGCAGCACTGCACAGATCAGTTACTGCCTGCCTCTGATCTGCCATCTTCAGACTGGAGCATATAAAGGCTCTGTATCAATCAGCTGCCAATCTGCAACACCCATCACAGCAGTTCCCAATCGCCAATCTTCTCCCCAAGCCGACCAATCAGAAAGGACTCTGTAGGAAGACAGTCAAAGAGCAACTACCAAGACAACATAGTTCACACACTGAACTGCAAACCCCCAAAATGGCGACGATTAGTTTAGGTTTAGCAAAACTCTACGACAACACAATAAAAGAAACGGCACAGCCGTAACAATATGAACACAACAACATCCAACATCCTATCACATCGCAGGCATTGTGACATCATCGGTGATGTCATAGACATCGTGACATCATCAACAGTGACATCATCACATTGTGCAACTCCGGACATCCAGAGAGACGGCTCCAATTATAGTAGTACTACAGAAGACTTCTGGATTTGTGATCATATGAACACAACAACATCCAACATCCTATCACATCGCAGGCATTGTGACATCATCGGTAATGTCATAGACATCGTGACATCATCAGCAGTGACATCATCACATTGTGCAACTCCGGACATCCAGAGAGACGGCTCCAATTATAGTAGTACTACAGAAGACTTCTGGATTTCTATAATAGCTACCATAGAAAAAGGAACATGTCGTGCATGCTTCTTTATTATTATATACAGTATGCGTCGCAGTGAAGGTATGGCACTATTGGACCTCTTCGATTGAAGAAAGACACAGTAGTAGAGACAGCCGATTTAGTTTAGCCTATCCCGACAGAAGGGACAAAGATTAAAGAGAGTAAAGAGGAATAAGACCCCCTATGGCTCATGTGAACTCACTCGCACTTGAGACGAAGCAGTGATGCAGCCATGCTCAATGGAGAACTTGCCTGTTTGAGCAGTCAGCATCCACAGTGCTCCCAGAAACAAACTGAACTAACGACCTTGTTTCAATGAAGCAGCTCCGTTATTTATTTATTTTTATTCCCCCCCCCCCCCCCCCCCCCGATTTTTTATCCCATTTTTATCCCCCATTAGTGCTAACGTAATTTCTTTATCCTGGTTGCTACTCCACCCTCTGCCGATCTGGGGAGAGCCGAAACTGGCTCCATGCTTCCTCCGAGACATGGGCAGTTAGCCAGCCGCTTCTTTTCACCTGACAGAGGAAGCTTCACCGGTAGGACATAGCACGTGGGAGGTTCACGCTATTCCAACCAGTTCCCCTCCCTCTGAACAGGCGCCCTTAATGACCAGAGGAGGAACCACATTAGCAACCAGGATATTGCATGTTTTTGGTGAAGGGGGTTCCTATATGAAGGAAACCCCCGGGAGGCACGGGGAGAACATGCAAACTCCACACAGAAAGGCCCTTTTGACGACCCCACCCGGGCGGTGGGCACTCGAGGACATGCGGACGGGCACACATTCCTTCAGCGTTCACATCGTCCCAGGTGGGAATCGAACCCAGGACCTTCGAGCTGTGAGGCGGCAGCGCTTACCACTGCCCCACCGTACCTCCCTAAAGCAGCTCCGTTATGAGCGAAGCTGCTGCTGTGGTCGGTTATTTCAAATGCGAGGACGCATCGCTCTGTGTAAAGATATCTGCCTCCATCTCTGCTCCTCTCAGCCCCTCCTCCTCTCCTCTCCTCTATACGTAAGTCCGCGAGAGGACGAAGCCGTCCCTCTGGGACTCCATATCGTCGTCCAGGTAGCCACTGATCATTAGCCTGGGTAAACCCAGCCCCCACGTGACCTGCTCTCAGACCTGTTCCCAGTCACTACGGTCTGGAACGCTGCCCATTCAAATCTATTTCTGGGGCGAGTCGCAGACCCACGCAGAATCGCAGCCAATGAGTGACGGCATGACTGCCAATATCAGTCCTGCCGTGATCGGCCAATCAGAGAGTGCGTCTTTGTCAATGACTGAGAGCAGGTCACTGGGGGATGGGTTTACCCTGGCTAACTGATCATATCGTCCTGCTCGTGGGGCGGGCGGAGCTGCAGGATGGGGGGCCCTCCGGCGAAGTGGTCGTAGCGCTCCTCCTCCTCCTCCTCCTCCAGCTCGTCAACCTTCCTCCTCTCCGCCTTGTCCAGCTCGTTGCTCAGCAGGATGTCTTGGGCGGTGGGGGTGGTAGGCACCACGTCGGGGCGCCCCCCCATGGTGAGCGGCTGGTGGGGGTTGTTTTTCTCGGCGTCGAGGCCCTGGTCAGCCGAGCCCTTGCTGTACAGATGGGGGCCGTTGTCGTTTCCGGCACCCGGGCCGCCGCCGTTGCCCGCGCCCCCCTTGCTGGCCTTCTTGCCGCCGCAGAAATTGGGGAAACTTGATGTCCTTGCCGCCGTCGGCACGGAAATAGATCCATCTCCCTCATAATACGCAGTGTTTTATGTATGTATGCATGTATGCATGTATGTGTGTATGTATGTACCGGTATGTATGTATGTATGTATGTATGCATGTATGTATGTACCGGTATGTATGTATGTATGTATGTATGTATGTATGTATGTATGTATGTATGTATGCATGTATGTATGTATGTATGCATGTATGCATGTATGTATGTACCGGTATGTATGTATGTATGTATGTATGTATGTATGTATGTATGTATGTATGTTAACCCTGCTGCTGCCGGCGGTTACGGGTGACGAGGACGGCGATGAGAGCGGCGACTAAGAGCAGGGCCAGCAGGGAGCCAATCACAGCCGCTGCCACCACGCCGGCATTGGATGGGTTCACTGAGGGCTCTCTGACCATGACGGTGACCTGCTCCTTGGCATTGGATGGGTTCGCTGAGGGCTCTCTGACCATGACGGTGATCTGCTCCATGCCGTTCTTGACCTCGCAGACAAAAGTGTTGTTGACGGCCTCGTCCACCTTAAGCACCGTCAGCTTGTTCTCGGTGATCACCACCGTGTCTGGCATCTCTCCTGTCAGCGTCTTCCAGGTGATGGTAGGGATGGGGTTGCCTGTCGCCTGGCAGGTGAGCACCACGTTCGTACGACCCACGTGCCAGTTATTGTCATAGCCCACTATCGTCACCTGAGGGGGGTACTCTACGGCCAGCTTCATCTTGAAGCTCTCTGCCTTGGCCTGGGTCCTGTGATTCACCACACAGCTGATGTCTCGGCCGTCGTCCTGCGCCGTGGGGATCATGCGGTACTCGCTGGTCACGGTCACGGTGTTGTCGGCGCCCGGCTTGGACGCCGTGGTGGCGTTGCCGTTGGCAGTGGTCACCCAGGAGATCTGGGCAGCGGGGCGGCTATCCGCCGACTCACAGCGCGCCACAACCACCGGCTTAGTGCCCGCGACCACTGTCACTGGGGAGGCGGTGTTCCTGGGCTTAGCTAGCGTGAGCAGGAAGGTGGTGCCCTGTTCAATTCCACTGGTGGTGGCGTACTCGCAGATGTACTTCCCCTCATCAGTCATCTTAACATCTGTGATCTGGATGGAATGGCTGGCCAGCTTGGGGGGAGTAGTGGTGAAGCTGACCCGGCCCTTCAGGGGCGAGTCAGGGTAGTCGGGCTCAAATGGGGGGATGAACACGGCTATGTTCCTCCTCTCCCCTTCCTCCGGCTCGTAGATCCACGTTACCTGTGTGAGCTGAATGCCGGTGGCATCAGGGAAGGCACAGCGCAGGTTGACCGACTGGCCGGGAAAAGACAACACCTCTGGCTCCACCTTCACCCGCTCTGGCTGCTGCCCTGAAATCAATATCGACGTGACCAAGCTGAGCAGTCCGATCATTTTTGTGCAGTCATGCCAATTTCGAGCATCATGTCTCGCCATGATTATGGTCCTCCTTATGCAACCGGGCACGCACAGTCTCTCCAAAAATGTAACGTTGAAATCTAACCAACGACTTTTAAAGGGTATAAAAACAAGATCTAAGACCTGGCTCTCTCCCGGTAAAACTTATTAGGCTACAGGACAAGCAGGGGTCTGCTTCAAGTGTCCTTTACTGCACCTTTAAAACAGAGTCTGTTCAAATTAAATTGGAATCCTTCCGAATGAGTCTTGGCGGCGCACAGGTGAATATTTCCCACAGATAGTGCTCTGCATCAAATGAATGACTATATATCCAGGATTTTGGTCAATAATGATGTCACTGTTAGATGATGTCATCATTCCTACTATGATGTCATAGATCTCTGATGATGTCGCAGACGGTGATGATGTCATGATTCATAAGTGGCTTATGCCTGTGTGTGTGTGTGCCTGTGTGTGTGTGTGTGTGTGTGTGTGTGTGTGTGTGTGTGTGTGTGTGTGTGCGCGCACGTGCACGCGCGTGTGTGTGTGTGTGTGTGTGTGTGTGTGTGTGTGTGTGTGTGTGTGTGTGTGTGACCAAGGGTCAAAGTCCTTTGATGATTAGAAGTGAAGTATTTATTTAGTCAGCTAAGTGGCTGCAGTGCCTCCATTTGGTGACTACTTGTATTACATGAGCTGGTTCACACAATGGACAAAAAAGCAATATAATCTCATGTCCTTCTGTCTGAAAAACAGAAGTAAATCATTTCTGAGGTTGTGATTGCATTGGAGAGCAAACTCATTATTTTTCAATCAGTGACAGTTTCAAAGATGCTGCTAATAGATCACTGACATTCTACAACACTGAGCGTCTCTCCAGCAGTGATGATGTGTTTACATGCACACAATAAACAGATCACTGAGAATAATCAGGTAATGGGCAATAATCTGATTTCCCCTGATTCCTGTATACCGGAAGTAACATGACCGACTGTATCTATGTTAGGCTGAATATTTCACCGTGCTTGAATTGTACTCTTAGGTCGCTTTCACATATAAGCTGTTTAGTCCGCTTTAACCGCGCCAGAGTTCGTTTCCTCGGATAGTGCGGTTTGTTTGGGGTGGTGTGAAAGCGCAAACGAACTCTGTTGCGGAACAAACAAACGAACTCTGGCGCGCTTGAAAACGTGGGTCGGACTAAACACAAGAGTGCCAGTGCATCTCATGCACTCATGCAGTGCATAGTGGCGCTGGAAGTACTTTTAGGTAGGGGGTGCTGCAAGGCCGGAGCCACCGATTCAACATTGGGGGGGACGGCTGCCGGTACCCGCCGGCGCCCCTTTTTGGCCAATTTTTTTTTTGCCACTTTGTCGCCAGCGCCCCTTTTTTGGCCAAAGTGGCCCAAAAAAAATTGGCCACTTTGTCGCCAGATTAGCATTAAGATTAGACTGTTGTGTCATTATTCAGTCACCTTTTCTCACTCACCTCCATGTCACCACTTGCTCCCACTGCTGTGTTGGAATCCTCATTCTCTCTCCCACCCTTTTTGGACTTTTAGCCATATTTAGAGGAATATTTAATTTTAAATTAACATTAGGATTATACTGTTGTGATGTGTTGTTTATTCAATGTCTTCTCCTCTTCTCTGCAGCATTACTCAATTTACCCTCAGGAATCAGGGACAGTGACAGCCTACCTGCTATTCCTCCCATATATCCAGGGCCGGATTAATAGTACCATGGGCCCCCGGGGCTATTCATTTTCTAAGCTATTCATTTAGCCTTTTAGTCATAAAGATGATATCTTCCAGACTGAAATGTTATAACAGAAGTGGAGTATTGGCCAGAATTACATGAACATTTGGACACTTATTCAGCGGGTATTTTGCATGTTGCGTTCAGGTGCACTGTAAAAAAAAAAAAAAAACACTGCGGCGCGCAAAACAAACACTGCGGCGCGCACACGTGTACAGTACCTGCGCGCTGCGTCGTGACATACGTCGTCATAACAACATCACATTTCTCAACAGCTGGCCCCGGCTTGCCTATCTCCTTCGGTACGTAGGCTACTCTCATCTGCAGAATGAAATGTTCAACAGCTTTCTGCCTCATCTGGTCATATTGGGCACATTCTTGTTAAATAATTATTAATAGTAACACCAGAAATCCCAATATCGCAGGTGGTGTTGCTCGATGGTTTGTGTTTTGCGGATTCACTTGTGTTGTTCAGTCAGCCCTCAGTCAGGCAAGAAGCCTGCTGGAGAGGAGACATTTCCCTTCTCTATTCTGTCCAATAGATGAGTGATTGTTTCGACCATGTGACATTGTTTAGAAAGTTTGGTGCGTTTGTGACAAATTGCTGTGTGAAAGAGAACCAGACCAAATCAAAATCGCAACAATGTTGCAACTTCACCCCCCCGAATCGCACCGAGTCCACCAGCTTATATGAAAGCAACCTTAGAAAAACTCTGATAGGTCCCTGCTACCGCTGCTGTTTTGCTCTTCTTAGTTTTAAAGTGTGTTTACAGTGCTGCCTACCATTGTACAAATTGAAGAAGAGTGATTGGCCTGAATTGGTGAATTTATGTGGTTTAATACAATTTAGTTCAAATTTGTCCATAATGGCATGTGACACAGTCTATGTGACAGAGACACATTGCTCTGTACACTTAGCTCTAGATTGGCGAGAGACAGCCTCAGAACACAGTCTCCAAAGCAGTTATCCTTCTCCTCTGGTCAGTTCATTTCAGTTCACCTATTGCCCTGAAGACACATTTGATATCCACACACTGACTGTTGTACAAACACACACACTTGCTGATCGTTGTTTTATTCCATCTTATGACATCCACAAACCACCAATCAAAGAACCCACGTTAAAATAATGTTTAAAAGGGATCTTCATTCAACAGAATCTCTGAGGCATGTGTTCACCTCACTGAGATATAATACAATTTATACAATGCCTTAGCTTAGGCAGTGATTTCGCTGTGTAGTTGGTTTTTTTGTAGACTCATGATAATTTCTATCTTTAATTTGAACTATCCCATAAAGGCAACCATGTCCAAAAACTAATCTTAAACACATGGCCTAAACAATACACTTAAAAGGAAGATTTACTGTAATAGTAATTTTTTTCATATTTGTATGACATCACATGTGACACTTGAATAGCATATCGATAAGCTAATATTTCTACAGTGCGAACGAGGCCAAAAAACAGACTAGAAGTGCCACCAAACCCACCCTCCTTGTTTGTTAGAATGTCTGTGGTTTTACTTGGAATATATACATAGGTGATGTGAAACCAACACAAAATTTCTGAGATGAGATCACACACCAAGTAAAACCTGTCTCATTTCCTCTGTCCGTGTGCTGGTTTGTCACAACGTCTGTGGGTTTCTTATGAACAGCCAGGAAACAAACATTTGCACCACAAAATTATAACTTAAGCCCAGTTTAGACCAAAGATTCATGAGACTGGATGCAACTTGCAACTACTTGCATCAGCCGGCTGGAGTGGAGATGAGATGGGCCAGTTTACAGCGCTCCAACTTTTCCCTGCAATGCTCTAAAACTCGTTGCAAATCATTGGTGTAACTGGGCCTAAAGGGACAGCTCACGCTAAAATCCAAAATGACATGTTTTTCCTGTTACATGTATTCTATTCTATTTTATTCTATTTATCCATCTACATCGTTTTGGTGTGAGTTGCTGAGTTTTTGAGATATCAGGCATAGAGATTTCTGCCTTTTCTCCAATACAATGGAACTGGATGGCACTCGGCTTGTGGTGGTCTAAGTGAAACAAACATACATTTGAAAAACTCAACAGCAATATGTCTCTTTCCACAAATCATGACCCGGTTATTCAAGATAATCCACAAACCTTGTTGTGTGCAGTTTCATGTAGGAACTATTTTCTTTAGACCGAACTACACCCGCTAGCTGCTAGCTAGTTCCTACATGAAACTGCTCACAACTAGGTCTGTGTTATCTTGGGTAACCAGGTAATTCTTTCTGGAAAGAGACATTGCTGTTGAGTTTTTCAAATGTATGTTTTTGCCGTTTTGAGCACCACAAGCTGCTTGCTTTGTTTTGTTGCATAACATTTGATTTATGATTGTAGCTATTCACCTGTTTTCTTTCCATTCAAATGGTGAGTTTTTTAGGCCTTGCTCTATTCAGTGAATTTGTAAAATAATTTAAAGAATAAAACATGTGAAGATGTTTCCTACCTTTTATTGAGCAGGCTATTAATCAACTGTCCTGCAATGTGCTGCAAAATCAACATGGCTGTTCTGCAATTTGGTCATTTTGATTTGATCACCCTATACCCAAACCACAACATTTATATTTCTATTTTTCTATCATCTTTTCTCAGAAAATGTGTTATCATGGCAGATGCATGGATGTTTCTTCTGTGGGTGATACAGATAATGCTCTCTCTTTTCTATAGATGCTAGACTGATGTTAACCCTTTAATACACAACTGGGGTCAAAAATGACCCCACAGGGTTTACATTTTCCATATCTTTGCAAAAAAATAATTTCATTATCCAGGGTTCCAGGTATTCCTCAAGTAACTTGTTTTTGATGATCACAAATACTTACTTTCATTTTCTCTTTTTGAAACAATAATTTTTGTAACACTACCCCTTTAAGATTGGATCTGCAAACCGCTCACATTACAAGATAATCTGTGCCAAACATCGGCCCGACCAAGCTGCCAGGCCAGATTTCTCCTCAGATTCTCGGGAGGGGTAAATCGGGCATAAATCGGGCCAAAAATCCTGTAGTCTGAGTCATCTTACGCATGACAGGCTGTGCATGACAGCTGATGACACACACACACACGCACACGCACACGCACACACACACACACACACACACACACACACACACACACACACACACACACACACACACACACACACACACACACCACCACCACGACCAGCCTTCCTGTAAAGACGAAGGAAATGATGCATGCTTTGTGCAGACCGCCCACATGACCTATTCTGTCGAAAAGCAGAACTTGACCTTTTCACCCCTCACTCACTGTCAGCAGAGTGCTGTTGATTTGGATAAATCATTTCATGAATGATGGATTTGTGATACGGACGCTTCTTACGGACAGTCATCTTTGTGGAGGTTGAAGGACCATGTTGTTGGCAGGACTTGGATGCGTGTTTGTGGCATTGCTACTCTCAGGTATGAAGTGACTGTGTGTTAGTATCTCTTGTCAAATAATGATTATTTGTAAATTGGATTTGCAGAAGAGGTTGTTGATGTTGATACAATTTTTGCGCGTGAGCCCCGGGATAAGACTGCGTTTACATGGACTTGAGTATCCCGGTTACTGTCGGGGTTTTGCAGTAGGCCTATCCCGTTTTTGTGTTTGCGCATGTAAACATCATATCCCGGTTTCAGAAACCTGGATAAGCCCTTATCCCGGACGCATTTATTTATTTTACTGACCTGTTTTTACAGTCCATCTTATCTGGTAATTCAACGTATTAGCAAGATACACCTGGGTGTATATTCTATTCTAACAAAGCTTGTTTGCTGGTCGGACAAAACTGCCTCCCCACCAAGCCGCGCCCCCGCAGCAGACATAGCAGACTCGAGTTTGCCAATGAGTTTGCTTCAAGAAAGTCAAGACAGTCAGATTCAATGGTGGAGTGCATGCGCCCCCTAGTGGATGCATGCATTTACATAAGGGGGGCACGCATGTACAGGGGGGTTGATTTGCGCGTAACACCTGTTGACTCCAGGCATTTTCCTCTCTACCCTCGCTGCTGTAGGTCCCGCACAGAATCGTTTTACCTGGAAATACTCACAGTGATGGGCTCACGCGCAAATGTCAGTGGAATTCGACTTAAAAGTCTCACTTCTGGAGCGATGAGGAAATGGAGTTTTGCCGAGTTTTGTCTTTCGGTGATGAAATAATGAAATGCCTGGCAGCTTAGATAGGAGAAAGCATCGAAATGCTGCCCTATTACAGCGACGCCCGTGGCGTGATTTCTAACCCCACATAGGATAAGCAATAACCACGCCCTGTGGCGCCGGGATTGGCCAGGAGCATTGAAGCTTGGGACTAAAGCACCTGGGGTTTTTCATCTTTTAAAATAAAGATGTTTAAAAAACTATTGCTTGTTACATTTTCAGTGCTGTACCTTTTCTCTGGGTAAGAATTGAGCTTGAAATTAACGATATGATACATTATATTATATGAGCTATGAACGTGAACACAACACCGTTTATATTATTGCATGTTTTTGTAGATTGTGTACATTGTGTAGATTACAATTATTATGCTTATTATTATTACTATGCTAAGGAAGGTAGGTGACCATCAGGGCCGATTTTACACTTCATGGGCCCTGGGGCTATTCATCTCTGCAGGGCCCCCCCCTCAAGCTGAAGGGAGTGTCGGCGGCGCCCGTTGGGCGCCGGCGAAAAAAATTTGAGTGTTTTTTTTTTAACCTTTTTTAGCCGTATTTAAAGGAATATCTCATTTTAAATCAACATTAGGATTATACTGTTGTGATGTCATTATTCAGTATCTTCTCCTTTTCTCACTAACTTTCATGTCACCACCTGCTCTCCTGTCAGCATTCTAACTTACAAACACAAACTGTAGGTTTAGCCATCATGTTCTTTCATAAACAGCCTGATTGGAAATAAAACATTGCCACTGAGATGTCACAACAAGCACTTTTATTATTATTATTTAGTATTTATTATTGCTGTTATTATTACAGTGCACACACACATGGTTATTCAATTATTGCACAAATCAATCAAGCAGTATTCAAGTCTGTTCGTACCTGAAATGTCTTCTTCCTGACTTTTGCCGTGGCAAAGCGTTTGACTAGAGTGGTGAAGTCCAATGTTCTAACAATGTCACTTTCCAATGACATCAATGTCAAGTGGGTGAGCCTTTCTTGTCCCATTGTAGACCGTATCCTGTTCTTGACAAGCCCAAGTTTTGAAAAGGAGCGCTCTCCAGAGGCATTTGTTACAGGGAGAGTTAAGTAAATCCCCCCCCCCCAAAAAAAAAAACAAAAAAAATGTTTTTTTTTTTTTGGGCCCCTTGATGTCCCAGGCCCCGGGGCTTCAGCCCCGGTAAGCCCGTTGGTAAAATCGGCCCTGGTGACCATAATTAATTTCAATGTCCGCTCTCGAAATCGCTGTCTGTTCTCAAGAGCTATTCAGTTGGTTCATGAAATCGCTGGGCTGCGTGCCCTCCAGTGTTGCTCCTGGCCAATCCCGGCGCCACAGGGCGTGGCTATTGCTTATCCTATGTGGGGTTAGAAATCACGCTCCAGGCGTATGAGTAACCTGCTTTCTCTCTCTTCCATGTAAACGCCATATCCCGAATATGATCAAAACCAGGATAAGCCTCATAACCGGGATACTCAAGTCCATGTAAACGCAGTCTGTTCATAAATACCCAATTGAGAGATTAATGCATTTATTGTGTTAACATATATTTTAAAAAGACAAAACAACACCGAAATGTAGGCCTATAGGCTACACTAAAAATAGGTCTACAACCCCTGAGAAATTCAGTGAGGTCAAAATGACCACCTATGGTCTTTCTAGGTAAAAAATATATTTTCTTTGCCTTTTGTGTAATTCATATAAAAACGATTTTAAATGACAATACAGAAACTTTTAGGAAAAGTCAGCTACCAGCAGCGTTGTATTTTTAAATTCAACAAAGTTATTGCCTACATTTCAAAAAGGTCCAAATGACTGCTGTGGTCTTTCTAGTGGTAAAATGAACTTTTCAAGTGCACTTAATTCACAGCATGCTATCATCATTCAAATAGCCTATAAAGCCATGATTTTAGATGAAGAAATCTGTCCAGATATTTTGTTAATGTAAGCTTCTGTTTCAGGATTTATGGGACAAGCAAGCAGCCACATCTGTGCCTTGAAGGGCTCATCAGTGGATCTGCCCTGCTCAGTTACACATCCCACTTCAAGCAAGATATGGTATACTGTAGACTGGAAGGACCATAAGATGGTCTCTGTAGATGATCGTGTTATCTATGATAAGTCTAAAGAGAGTAACTCCACTCTAACAATCAATGATTTAAGAGAGACTGATGACGATACGTACTTTTGCGGAGATGCTACTGACTTCCTCAACTCAAAATGGAATTTGTCCAGTGGAATTTATCTCCATGTTGCAGGTACAGTGGTTCTTTGTCAGTGATGTATTACTTTGAGAATAATATCAGTACATTTAACAGTTATTTGTCATTCCAGACCTCCAGGTGAATGTGATTCCTGTCACAGCGACAGAGGGACAGAGAGTAACACTGATATGTAGCACCCGCTGTGCACTCGGTGATCTGACTGAAACCCCTACAGCCTACAACTGGTACAAGAATGGAGAGTTCCTCTATCAGGACTGGTCTCCCTGGTACCAACAGCTGGTCAGCAGCGAGGAAGCAGTCAGATACTCCTGTGCTGTCAAAGGCTACGAGCAGTTCAGGACCCCTGAAGTCTCAGTGGGTCAGTGGTGACATTAGCTCCTAACATCTTTGACATTAGAGAATTATGATAAAGAAACAAGAAAGACATATTTTCTTAAAAATAATAAAAGGGCTGTATATAGCTATGATGAAAAACCAAAATTATGACTAATAAATATTGTGATAAAATAAATGTTTAACTAATTATGCTCATTAATATGATACTGTAATGTAATGTACCCCCCCCCCCCCATTCACCTTATTCACCACGCCCACTTTTTCTCTCTTCCGCGTTCAACGCAAACGTATTTGTTCTTCCGGTTCAGTGCTAGTTGCGAAGGCCACTAGTGGCTAATAATATTAGCCACTAGTTAGTTATGTTATATGGCAGTAAAATGCCACTGAATGACCAAATTTATATAACCGTTAACCATTTCGAGTAACACTGATTCCATATGGATCACCAGCGTTAGTTTGTTGTTTATAACGTGGCTATATTCATAACGTTTCTATCTCGGATGCGTTATTTCGAATCGCACATAGGTTACACAACCTAACATAGGTGCGCAACCTAACGTCCACTCCACTAACGTCATCTTAAGAGCACAATATTCCTGGAATGCAAGTTTAACTAAACAGTTACATGTCCTCTGCATTCTACATAAAATTAAGATATTACGGGTTGTTTTATTTTGTATGTTACATACGTATTGGCCAAGATATGTTAGTTTATGGGGGAGTAATTTTGTCACTTTAGGAGCGGAGTGTGCGCAGCCATCTTGCCTGCGGAGTTTTTGGCAAGTCAAAACGGAAATACTATTACAAAATGACGTAATGCGGAAGCGTCCATGTGTGGGCAAAGAATAAGGTGAATAGGTTTCCACTCCAGTACTGTAATGAAGTTGATTAATATAAGACTGCATGTTGTGTCTTTTCCTCCAGATTCTGTCACATCAGCCTGCTTTAGTGTGACCTATGCTGAAGGGAGGATGTGTCCTTCTGAGCAGCCCTGCTCCATCACATATCCCACAGGTTACAGACTAGCTGTTCTCCATCCTGTTCACTCAGTAACTCACAGAAGTATTTTAGTGCATTAAATAATCTAGAATGTTTATCAGTCTCTATGGGCAAACTTTTTTTCTTAATAAGCCTGCTTTGCTATTTCACATTAAACATATAATCAAGAAAATTGCCATGTAACTGTAAAATGTATTCCTCATCTCCCAGAACTACATGTTGAAGTGACTGATACTGTAACCAGAGATAAAAACGATGTCAAACTGACCTGTAACACCAACTGCACTGACCGCAAACCCATCTGGTTCAAGAATGGACGAATTAAACCCTCCAAAGACCACATCTCTACTTCCAGCGCTTCTGTTGACGGCTACGCCTGTGGTGTGATAACCCATAAGGATTTACGCTCTCCTGCAGTTTGTGAGTATGAAACAACTCAGAGTACTGCAGAACTTCTGCTATGAAACCTTTGTTTGATTAGTCTGCAATGTTTAAAAGACAGTAAGAAACATGATCTGAGGGGGTGTGGCCGGCCTACCTGCCACCGACATCCGACGAATTGCTCTATTGCTGACAAAAATGTGTTATTGTAAGTCGCTTTGGATAAAAGCGTCTGCCAAATGACGTAATGTAATGTAATGTAATGGGGTGTCTGGGTAGTGTAGAGGTAAAAGCATTCTGCTACCACTGCAGAGATCCGGGTTCAATGCCTGGTCACGGTACTTCCAGGTTGGACAGACGTTCCTACAGATATGACGCGGTGGGGAATGAGTCCTGGTTGGTGGACTGTAGACAGTTTTGCAGACATTCATTTAGTTTGACGGTTATTGAGAGTTGATTTGAGTTCAGTTATGGACCAGTGATTTCATTGGACTTCAACCCAATGATTTAGTTCCGATGACATCACTGGTCCACAACTTAACTCAAGTCAACTATCAATAATTGTCAAACTAAATGAATGTCTGCAAACTGTTTAGAGTTTTTGGATGTGTGTGAGATCATGTAGAAAATAAATCAGGTCAAATGAACTGGGACATCCTGGGTTCAAGTCCAGCCCTTTGTCACATAATCATCTCCTCATTCCTTCCTCTCTCTCTTCACCATAGATGATCAAATGATGCGAGTATTATATTTAAAAGTGATATTCAATCATTCAAAGTGAGATTTCACTTTTACTCTTTCATCTATATTTCAGGTATTGAGGGTAAGAACTGCTGGAGTGTGAATTACGTCAGCAGGAGAATCTGTGCCCTGGAAGGCTCTTCAGTGGACATTTCTAGTGATTATTCATATCCCAGTGACCAGCTCAAGCCTAAATTAGGTTATAGTATAAGGAAACCTGGCATGATGCTTAGTGAAAGTGTGACAGAAGATGCACGTCATGTGTATCATGAGAACACGATGAATCACCACATCCTGACAATCACAAACCTGACAAGAAGTGACTCAGCAGAATACACGTTCAAATTCCTAATTGATGACCTGGAAAAGCAAAAATCTGGTGGCCCTGGAGTCACTTTAATTGTGACAGGTAAGCTTTCATTTTTGTTGTGTCATTTATCATTTAACATTTTCCATCTGTGATTTCAATAATGAAATAAGAACATCCTTCCATAATTTTGTCCCGATTTAAATATCTCTTTAACACTGAGTGATCTAACTATCTCTCAGCCCTGACAGTGCAGGTGACTCCACCTGCTGTGGTGACAGAGGGCCAGAGAGTAACACTGACCTGTAGCACCAGCTGTCCTCTGGCTGACAACACCACCTATATCTGGTACTACAACAGACGACCTCTGACCTCACCAGAGAGCCAGCACAAACACCTGGTGCTAGACCCAGGCAGCAGCCAGCATTCAGGAAACTACTCCTGTGCTGTCGCAACCCTCCAACACATCAACTCCCCTGAAGATACTCTCACTGTCACAGGTGAGTACGGCTTTAAGATATTTGATGAGGTGTGTTTAGGTGTTACAGGTATAGATTATTTTGCATTTGAAATTCATAACTGTTCCTCACATTATGGACAATTCTCTGCATTGGTAAGAATCACAAACATATTACATCACTTACACTACATAGCAGCAGCTGCAGGAACCGCTGCTGTTCTCCTGGCTGTCATACTCCTCTCTGTCTTCCTGTGGATGAGGTGAGCTGTGCTCTGTTTCAGAACAATGACATTAAATTCCTTTTCTTCATTCATTCATTTATTCATTCATTCATTCATTCATTCATTTGTTGCACTAATCAGAAGAAAGAGGACCTCCACTCAACCCCCTGGACCTGGGACAACAGACAACTCTGTGCAGGTTCAGTAATTAAACAAAACATTGTTTAGGAAATGTTACACCTTTTCTCCGTTGCTCTTATTTCTTAAATTGGTCTGTCATCAATATCTTTCTAGTACCACAGAAATACATTTTCCTTTATTTGTATGGGCACTGCAGCTTTTACCTGTATATACAGTATATATGTATATATATATATATATATGTGTGTATATTCATGTTCTATGTTCTCTACCCATCAGTCAAACCACCCTGATCATGTGTACGACACCATCTCAGATGTAGCTCTCTACTCCCTCGTCCAATTGGATCAGCCCCAGAGACAGGTGGCGGATCCTCTCTACTCCCTCGTCCAATTGGATCAGCCCCAGAGACAGGAGGCGGATCCTCTCTACTCCCTCGTCCAATTGGATCAGCCCCAGAGACAGGAGGGAGTCCAGGATGCTGCTGTCAACTTCAACAGACCCAACAGTGATGCTGGGTGAGCACTGAGCAGCTCTTGTTATTACAACTGGACCAGCACTCCTGGGTTACTTTGCTTACCAGGAAGAATCACATGCTAATGCATACATACACCCCCCCCCCCCCCACTCCATGCAATTAACTCATGGGGGGACAAATCATTTGTTTTAATACAATTAAAACAGCCTCCACCAATTGGCTTGATGGGGCACTATTTTTTTTAACCTTTATTTATACAGTGGGGGTGTCAACAACAGTCTGATCTGTTGACCACTGACCAGCTCCACTGGAACGGTTGGGGTTAAGGGCCTTGCTCAAGTGCACTTCAGTGCTGGTAATGAGGGAGAGGCAAGCGCTGCCATTTCACTTTCCCCACCCAGATTTACCCTGCCAGTCCTGGGGATTGAACCAACAACCTTCTGGTCACAAGCACGCTTTCCTAACCTTTAGGCCACCACTGCCCAAAATTTCAAAGTCAAAAAACGAATACATGGAGTGTTGCTTGCATGTAGAAAGGTGTCCCTCTGTTGCTTTTTAGTTTTGGGAACCTGCTAGTTAGTTATAGAAGACATCTGAGGCACTCAAGAGGATGATAGATTTCAAAAGCCTTTAATACTTCATGGCTTACTGTAGTCATTTAAAAACATCCCAAAGTGTTGCAGCCATTAAGGCCTTCTTCACGGCAAGTACAATGTTACAAAGTATTACAAGCTTTTTAAATCTATCACCTCTTCAGTGCTTCAGATGTCTTCTAGGTCAAAATCTCAAACTTTGAAAGGCCGTAACTCAAATTCATGTGACAGGAAACTCGTACCACACATCCAGTTATGCTTACAAATTATGAGGATGGACTAGAATTAAAATGTTAAACTCAAACTATCTCAGACACCACTGGTACAAGTTTGATGAAACTTGCGACGCATCACATTTTGGCACAGGCTTTAAAAAATTGCCCTGATGGGGGCGCTGTAATTAAAGCTCAAAATGTCAAACTTTGAAAAGCCGTGATTGCTACACTGCTCATCTGATTTTGATTAAACTTGGCCGGTGGAGTGCCAGTGTCATTCCGATGACATGTTTACATTATGGTACTGACCATAACCACAACTGAGAAAATTTGTCTTTTTTGAAATAGACAATAGGCTACACTAATCTGCAAAACAGTTTGCAAGATGGTTAACTTACTAATGTGTTGTTGTTGTTGTTGTTGTTATTATTGTTGTTTTTCAGGCTCAGTGGCTAGGCAGTGGATCTCTACAGAGTCTGAAGGCGTGAACACACTGTCTCTGTGGTGTACTGAACTAGTGTTTCTCAACCACTGGGCTGCAGCCCACTGGTGGGCCTCAGAGCACCACCTAGTGGGCTGCAGAGGATCTCTCACGTCAAGATATCAGAATGATAAGCTATCATCCAAATTGAATACCAGGAAATCCAAGGGTGAGGACAACATTGCACCGTTCCTTTTATGCCTTGGCGCTGACCTGGTCGCCCCCTCAATTGCCCATATATTTAATTTAACATTTGTCACGGGCGAGATCCCGGCCATATGGAAAACTGCTCAAGTTACACCCCTCTTTAAAGGTGGTGACTTGAGCGATCTAAATAATTACCGTCCCATTTCTAAATTGTGCTGCCTAGCCAAGGTGCTTGAAACCTTGGCGAACATACAGCTCCGTGCATTTCTAGATACATACAACATTCTTCAGCCTCATCAATCAGGTTTTAGACCCGGCCATAGCACGGCCACTGCCACATCCCTCGTTTTGAATAACATTTTGAATGGCCTGGATAGCCGCCAGCACTGTGCGGCTCTCTTTGTAGACCTCTCCAAGGCCTTCGATACAGTAGACCACAACATCCTGATTGATCAGTTGTCTGCCATCGGATTAGATGACCCCTCAGTCAAATGGTTTACTAACTATCTGACTGGAAGGAAACAGTCTGTAATAGCGGAAAATATCAAATCCATTTCATTGGACATCAGGAAGGGCGTGCCCCAAGGTTCCATTTCCGGGCCTATCCTGTTCACTCTTTATATAAATAACATTTTTCTTCCTTCTGATCTCTGCAACGTCCATTATTATGCGGACGACACAATCTTATACTGCTTCGGACCCACCCCGGCACAGGCCGTCTCATCTTTGCAGGCCGCTTTCGATTTGTTGCAGCGGGCCCTGTTCAATCTTAAATTAGTTTTGAACTCCACTAAGACAAAGTGGATGTTGTTCTCAAGATCTATAAACAGAAATGACAATTTGTGTATCCGTACGCTTCAAGGCGACCAAATTCAATCAGTACATTCTTACAAGTATCTTGGTATTTGGTTGGACGCCAAACTTTCTTTTCATGTACATGTAGAACATCTCACAAAGAAATTGAGGAGAAAAATCTGCTTTTTGTATAGAAACAAGTCTTGTTTTTCACTATTGGCCAGAAAAACTGTTGTCCAATCTTTGATAATGTCAGTTTTTGATTATGGTGATGTGATTTACATGCATGCCTCTCCTTCCGTCTTAAAGACTCTTGATGCTGTATATCATAGCGCGTTACAGGTGATGCTTTCAGTACACATCATTGTATTCTGTACGAAAATGTGGGTTGGTCCTCCCTGTCGGAGCGTAGAGATCAGCACTGTCTCATACTCATTTATAAAGCATTAATTGGGAAACTTCTATCTTACCTATCCTCACTCCTCTCTTGTAACAGTGGAGGTTATCAAACACGATCGCGGTCCTATATCAGACTGTCTGTCCCACGGGTGCGGACCGAACAAGGAAAGACCGCTTTTTCTTGGTTCGCCCCCAACAAATGGAATGTGCTCCAGGAAAACCTAAAAATGGATCACTTGATCCCGCTTGCTTCTTTTAAAGCACTTTTAGAAAGCACTCCTCGTAGGGTGTGTTCATGTTTTCTTTGAAATTATTTAATTATGCTCTTGTTGTTCTTATTGTCTGTCTTGTTAACCTGTAATTTTGTAAATGCTGTATATGTTCTTTGTCCACCAGGGCTCCCTTGCAAATGAGAGCTTGCTCTCAAGGGACTCTCCCTGTATAAATAAAGGTAAAATAAAATAAATAAATAAATTTATTTGGGAAGGTGGTCCTCGGAAATGTTTTAACAGTCAGAAGTGACCTTGAATTAGAAAAGGTTGTGCTTTCCTTTAGTAACTAAACAACCTTTCAACTTCAAGGAAACTCTTCCATTATCTTTGCATTTGCATTTACATTTTTAGCCTTTAGCAGATGATCTTTTCAAGAGTTATAAACTGTGAATGAGAAGGAAGGATCTATATATTGTGAACATGAATGACCAGATTCTTCTATCATGTGTGCTTCTATTGCTTGTTATTGATAAATGCACTGGTGTGTTTTAATATTTCTATGTAATGTGTGTCGTGTTTACTGCACTTGAAATAAAAATGTAAAAACAAATAAATGTGTTTATTTTTCATTTGATGTAAAGTGACAATGATGAAGGTCCTCTAGTCAAAATCTGATAATTCAAACCACCATAAAGTGCCTAAAATAGATGCAGAAAGTACCACAAAATAGCATAAGGCGTACCAGAAATTACTACACAAAGCATACAGTACCATTGGTGAACTAAAATTGAATGTAGAGTGTAACATCAACCAGCAGGTGTCAGTATTAACCTATTTTATTCATAGTTTCATAGCAATATATGTCATATAGACATCATTTTGTGATTATCAATCTGGATATTTCCTGGCAAAAAAGAGTAAATGATAAGTGTCATTGCGCAACACATCTGTGTTTTCAAAAGTTTCACGTCAAGTACCCTTAAACTTTTTGTCCCAGGGTCCCCCAAGACTTTTGCTTTTAGATGTTTCATTGAATAAAGTGTATGAAGCATGAGCAAAAAAATCATACATTCTGTCATTATGTTACTTATGGATGGAATAAAAATAAATTATCCCGCTTTTTGCTGGGAACCACCTGGAACCGCCTCAAGGACTCCTGGGGGTTCCTGGACCCCACTTTGAGAACCACATCAGTGGTGGAAAGAGCACCAGAATGTAGGGATGGAGAGTCCAAAATACTCGATTCTCGATAGAATTTCCGTGAAAAATGAAAGGTTTTTAAACAAAATTTGCTTGTTATAATGAGACAGCAGTATTGTGTTATTATGACTCACAATATCCCAAAATCAATGTATCATCATCACCCTATATGATTCCACTGAAAGGTGATAAACGATCATATTGAATTATCACCCAGCTCTACAAGCTAAACATTTAGGACCATAATAATTTGAAGAGGCTTTCAAGTTCTGCTGTGGAAATGCTCATTACCTCTGCCATGTTGTCTGGGCCAAGGTGATGTGTTTGTCCCTCTGTCTGTTTGTCAGCACGATATCTCAAAAAGGCATCAATAGATTTGCACTAAAGTTGGCAGAAAGGTTGGTCATGGGCCAACTAGAAGTGATTAACTTTCCAGCCCAGTGGCCAAAAGGGGTCACTGTAATGGGTGTGTTCAATCACAAAAAGGTGCCCTAGCTTCCAAACGGATTCACATGACACCACGGAACTTTGTAGAAAGGTTGGTCATGGGCGGGCCAACTAGAACTGATTAACTTTCCATGTCCACTAGCCAAAAGGGGGCGTGGCAGTGGCCGTGGCCAATCACAAAAAGGTGCCTAGAAAAAAGGTGCCTAAAAAACATATCCTCTGCACTCTGTCCACTGCCTGGTGGCACCTGGGTCCATTCAGACTCAAGCTTGGCCTCATGGCACTTACTCGTGTTGTTGACTAGATCCTTGCTTGTGTTGTATAAAGCTCAGATGTTCTGACTAGATCCTTGCTTGTGTTGTATAAAGCTCAGATGTTCTGACTAGATCCTTGCTTGTGTTGTATAAAGCTCAGATGTACGTCGCTTTGGATAAAAGCATCTGCTGAGGCTGATTAACTTTCCACGCCCACTAGCCCAAATGGGGTGTGGCAGTGGCCGTGTCCAATCACAAAAAGGCGCCTAATTTCCAAATGGATTCACATAACACCACTTTGTAGATAAGTAGGCAAACTTGAGTACAATATGGTGGTTCAAATTTGTGGATTTCACGCTCTTAACTCATTGAGTGCCAAGGACGTCGATCGACGTCAAAGTAAATAGTGACGTAGAGTGCCAAAGACGTCGATCGACGTCAAATGCGTTTTTTGACGGTGGGACGTGGATCAAAGCCTCCTGCATCTCCTGTACAAATATTGTAGCTATTGAAGGTGTATAACCTATTTTACGGACTCATTAGGTGGCGACAGTGCTCTCCAGATTAGAGAAAGGTCCGGAAAACAGCAGGAAAAAGCCCCGTGATGAAAGAGAAACCGCTCATGCTGCAGCCAGAGCCATATACAGTAGATTGCTCTGTCTGGAGCTGACGTTGGCTGCGAACAGCAGTCAATCCGCGCCCACAACTGAGCCCCTCTGCCTCTGTCTGTCAGTCTGCATAGTTTCTCCACACGATTAGCCGCCAGAAAAGCAGCACCCGACGCCGAAGGGCCAAACCTTTCCCTGCAGTCCGGTTTGGCATTTCCGTGTCGCGCTGGGAGCCGGCGCACAAAAACGGAGCGCTCCGAAAATAGACTGGGTGCGTGTTTTAGGCTGTGTGTTAGTGTGGGGAGGAGTTTGCAGCTGAGGGGGGGAGAGGGGGGTGGGGCACGCAGGGCACCACACAACTACACCACATCACTACATCAGAAAATATTAGCTTCAGACTCAGTGAATGTGCTTGAAATGCTTCATTTCACAAAAGGCGGAATAACTCAGCTTCTAATTTGAAACGTGTCTTTTTGCTCAAAACAACCTATCTTCTCCGGCTCATAACTAAAGAACGGAAAATGGTATCAATAAACTTTTTTTTGCAGATGATAGAAGAGAGTCTCATCATTCTTTGTGCGTGTTCGGTGTTTACATAGTAATATCTCACAATATTCTGTGGGCCTCGAGAAATCACTGAAAACGCTCTGAAACTCTGGCTCTGTCCGTTCTCCAAAAGTGGCTGGCACTCAATGAGTTAACTACAAACAAGTGGATTTTATACAAACGTGTGGGTCTACCACCACAGCCCCCCACGTTAGACAAAAGGCTTTCATCGTTCAAAAACCGTCTTCAATCACATCACTGACCAGCTAAGGTAAGTAATGTCTAGAGACGGTGGTATCGGCAGAGGGGAAAACACCATTGGGGAATTGCATGGTTAGTGGCAAGGCTCTTATCCGAAGACATAAGAGTCGTGTAACACAGGGCTGATGAACGTACCGTACCAGAGAACTCGTGAAAAGACGGTAACACTTTATTTCTCTTGCACAATCAGTGCAAAAAAGTAGAACAAATCCAACGCCTGCAGACTGCAATGCATGTTTATTGGAGTGAAGCAGCGGTGATGGATCTTGCAGGCTGACGTGTGATGAAAGCCATCAGCGCCTCACGGACAACTTTCCCTCTGACTCATCAGCCTTAACGAGCAGAAGGCTCCCGCTGTGTCTGCTCTTCGTTAGGACATGCCCCGCTAATTGGAAGCAGCGATTGGAGATGGAGATGTGATGGTGGGAGCTGGGAGAGATCAAGTCAGCATGCAGGCGAGCCAAGAAGACTCTCTTTGGCTTTCATTGTGTCTTACAGGAAATGACCGTGCCCAAATAAGCTCCTGCCAGTGTCGCCAACTCCCCTCTCACTACAGCAGCCGGTGGCCAGAGAGAAACATCCTTTTGTCCATGAAAACCACCCATCTGCAAAAATCAAGCCATCAAGAAATCCAAAATCCAAAATAAACATTTAAGTAAAAAGGAACAGGCGACAACTCTAAATCTCCTTTCAAATTTTAATTGGCATCTGGAACAGACAGCAGCGACACAATGGACGTTTCAGCACGGAGCCTTCACGCTGAAGAAGGCTTCATGCTGAAGAAGGCTTCATTAGCTTTGAGCCTGGCAAGATCGTGATGTCACAAATCCAGCTGCATCGCAAGGTCAAGACTTTCCCACCCTGCGTGTTCAAAATGTCCGCTGGGGGTCAAAGCATACCACGCGCACCTCAGGCCCAACGGCTCCACTCCTCTACAGGTCAAATGCATCTCATGTGACCCCAGGAAGAACAGTTGCTACGTAGTGGGGATCAAACTCAACAAATAAACAACAAATCACAAACTGTTGAAGTCTCACAGTCGTATGAATAGTATGAATAGTTTGACTCGTGGAACATCTGGGACAATCCATCCAGGGGCAGTGAATGAGAAACGCTCTCCCCAACAACTGTCACCCATTGAGATTGGTGCCCTAAAGCTGCTCAGTGACCATGGTGCCCTAAAGCTGCTCAGTGACCATGGTGCCCTAAAGCTGCTCAGTGGAGCAGTAGAGGACTGGTTGTCATGGGCAGCTCCCAGCCAGGTGTGAAGAATACATGTGTTAGGTTTGAGTGTATAGTTGGAAAAACAGCATGCAGGCTTGGACACAAAGAAAAACTCCATCTGTGCCAAGCAAACACAGTCAAGTTTAGCACTCTGACACAAGCTTGTTTTTTCAATTATTTTTTTGTAAAGCACCTTGAATTGCCTTTGTGTATGAAAGGTGCTATATAAATAAATTTGACTTGACTTGACTTGACAAGCTGACTTTTCTTTTCCGGCTGCTCCTACAGTGTTTTCACAGGCATTCCCAACAGTGACTTTAGGACAATGTACAGTAGGAATGGCAGATAACAAAGTTATTGTATCTTTTGTGGCAAAGCACAGAAGTCTTGGTCCACCGCATTCGTCACATTCCGGATCGACTGTAGTGCTGTTCTCTCTGGCCTCCCCACCAAACTGCTCAACAGACTCAAAATCAACCAGAACTTCCCTGCCCGGATCATTACCTGCACCTAATCATCTGACCACATCACCATCCCCATTCTCATCCAACTTCACTGGCTCCCTGTTCACTACCGGATTAACTATAAAAAAAAACTCCTGCTCACTCAAATCTCTCTGACCTCGTGACATCCCCCTCTCACTAAAAATAATAATGCACACCCAGGCTGAGGCTTTTGACACACACACACACGCACGCACGCACACGCGCACACACACACACACACACACACACACACACACACACACACACACACACACACACACACACACACACACACACACACACACACAGTTTTCAGTTACATGGCCTTCATCAGTAATGTACTTATTTATTTGTCATCCACTGTGACATTATGTGCTGAGTGTGTCAGTAAGGTTCTGTGTGTCTGCCAGCTGAACAGGTCTAAGAGCACATCCTCGCTCGCTCCCGATTTGAATTTCACAACATTCCACGAACCCTTCACCATCCAAGCGAACAAAAAGTTGAACCGGTCCAACCTCTCGGCAGCAGCATCTGAGTGCATTAAAAAGAATCAATGTTTTATAAAGTTGTTTTATGCT
This sequence comes from Poromitra crassiceps, assembly GCF_964638095.1. NCBI lineage: Eukaryota > Metazoa > Chordata > Actinopteri > Beryciformes > Melamphaidae > Poromitra > Poromitra crassiceps. The sequence continues at coordinate 37,007,953 of NC_139635.1, forward strand.
TTAGAACTTTTATAGCAGATGAGTGTGGAGTTTACAAGGTCACGCTGCCGGTCCAACCTCTCGGCAGCAGCATCTGAGTGCATTAAAAAGAATCAATGTTTTATAACGTTGTTTTATGCTTTAGAACTTTTACAGCAGATGAGTGTAGAGCTTGCAAGGTCACCCTGCCATAGCAACGTAAATCTAGAGCTTTCTACATGTTTTGTCTGAGTGAGGTCCTTTGTGTTGGCAGTCTCTCTCTCTCTCTGTCTCTCTCTATAGCTGGATCATTTCGTGTGGTTCCGTGACTGCGGAGAGCGGAGGTTCGTTTCTCACTGGATTTGTCATCTATGAAGGTTAAAAAACAAATTTAGCTCGGGCGCCTTTCGTGACAACTTTTTTGAGAGCTCTAAATCCAAAATGCCTGCCATATGTTGGAAATGAACTTTTCAATGGTTTGGTCTACAATGCTACAAAGTACATGATCTGTTGGACTTTTCCGGTCGAGTGATTAATAATTTATAAATGATTAAATTTTTACTTGTTTAACAAGGTAACAAGGAATTTACAGTAACATAGGATTTAAACTGAATTTGCAACTTTACATTGATTAGGGCCACTACTCTTCATCCAAATCTGTGGAATCTCCACACTCACTCCTCTCATCATCGCTACTAATCATCTGAACAGTCATGAAGTGTGAGCTGCTGGGGCAAAGGGGGAAGGGTGTGACGCACTGGTCAGCAGTTCCCAGCTATGACCAATGGGAGAGGGATGCTCTTCGTAATGGAGCTGGCAATACGCAATATCATGTCCTTTCCACATGAAGATCCAACGAGTCGTCATCAACTTGGAAGCTCTGGCCTGCCCGAAGGTAACATCTGCACTCTCACCATAGATAATGGAGAGGACAAATGTCTTCATGTCAGCTCCGACTCCTTCTTCTAACTCCAGATTCTCACACACTCGTGCCAGGAGCTCTCTTGCCTCAGGATGAGTCATCACCTTCTCCAACGCCCTCTGCTTCCCATGCCCATAGAGCCCTGAGGTGTGGTCACTGCCAGTGATGACATGGAGACATGATGGTTTCTGCTGCCTCTTCTGAGAGCATGGCACGTCAGTTAATGAAGGCATGCTTGTGTTTAATCAGCAGATCACCTTGGAGTTGTTGCAAGACATAAGCCGCTTGGACAAACATTTTAAATACATGTATTCCGTTATTCCCCAACCCTGGTTATCATTACCTGACATCTCTCATGAGGTATGTTGAAATGTTACACAGGTATTTGTCAGCTTGAATTAAACCCAGTGAGCAAACATTATACAAAATGCTTTCCTTGTATATATGTACATATTAGTCCACACAGAGTGAGGTGGATCAGGATGTTTTAGGAAGTATAGCCATAGTAGGATCTGTTTCAGCTACGGTCACTCAGTGATCAATTGTCCACTGTTTAGTAAAGTATTCAATCTAATTTGTCTTTATATTAGTTCCTCCCAAACACAAAGCTTCAGCAGTGGGACCTGCGGTGCAGCGAGAGACTAGGAATGCTGTTGTCCAAACCCCACAACACATCCTGAAACTGAAACCAGATCTGCGAGGTCAGGCAGCTAGTCAAAACCTACAGTACACTTTATCTAATTGACGACAGTCCAAATACGGTACACAAAATGGGAAATTCTGAATTGGGCATTTTCCCCCCTGTGTACAAATTAAATGGATATAACTTAAATAAGAGACGATTACAGACAACAGTTAAACTCACTGAAGAAGTAGAGGTATCTGCCTTTTATCATTACCCCATTGGTCACCATCTCCGACTGGTCTGTCCACAGGAGGCAGTCAGGACAGGTCTCCAGGAACTTCACAACATGGTCAGTGGAATGACTGGGGTCATTAACGTAGACTATTGGACATAAAGAGGTAGCTGGTTTAAATATAATATTAAGTACATAACTATACTAAACCAGTCTTATAGCTAATAATTGGGAGTTATCCTGTAAGTACAGTAGTAATCCGAGTAGTAATAATGTAGTATCTTAGCACATTTGACTTCTGTCATCTGATTGGGAGATTTCTGGCAAGGTGGAATTAACTTCTATACATTTTCCATATCTGGCAAAGAAAGGACAGAAGAACCTGAGTGAATTTCACCAACGTGCCAATGGCATGTGCGTTAGCCTATATACTGAGTAGCCTGCTGGTTTCTGCCAAGCTAGTAGGCTACTGATGATGTACTTGGCCAGAAAATAAAATTTCCAAACATCAGCATTTGTCCTACATTTAGCTAAAAACAGTGCAGGTTGACAGCGATACTAGCTGTGAGGTAAATCCAGGAGCTTTTGAAGTTTTTAAGGTCCTAAATTAATTCTTCATTGTCTGTCCTGGCCTGGAAAATCCATTTCCCATAAATCTAGACAAAGACAAGATTAAAACCAACATATCCAGGTAAATTTGTGTACAGATTTAGTGAGAACACAATAGCTCTACAGTAAGCTTTAATACTTTGAGTAATGGGATGTAATGTAACTTAAGATCTAATGAGGTCATGTTAGGATAGGTCAATTTGAAAAGAAAGACAGAACAAACCCCCTTTTATACTGAATGTAACTTTGGCTGAGGACAACATACCGGGCTTGGGTTCTGCAGTACCAGAGGTTTAATCTCTTCACAGGGTGCAGAGAGCCAGCAGAGCCAACACAAGCTTAATGCCATCATTACAGTCAGAGACCGCAAGCTGGACACCACCACAGCAAGCTCCTTAAGAACCCCATTGGCCTTCTACTCTACCCAATTGGCCTTTTTTACAGCAGCCGTTTTGTGTCTAAAAGGCAGGGTAAACACAGGTGCCGTGCAACTGAAACATTCCTGAGGGTTTCCAACTTCCAATCCATTGAGGTGTTCCAGTGCTGGGGCCCTCATTAATGTTTTGGTTGCACCTGGGTTTACCCTGCCGTTTAGACACAAAATGGCTGCTGTGAAAAGGGCCCATTGTTTAGGAGAATGCTGTACCTTTATTACCCTGGAAAACCCCAGGAATGTTTTGTCGACTAAAAAACTTCACCCAAGATGATTGATTTTTCATTTTTGGGTGAACTCATCCTTTAATCACTGAAGACTTAAGAGACACATTTTATAATTCTGTCAATTTTCTGAGGGATCAGTGTGTGTGTCCACAGCCGAAGTGAGTGACTGTCCTGACTTTTCCATCAAAACAAGACATACGAAAATCTGCCAGTGCAGATGATTTCACTAAAACATAAGCCCGATAAGCCTGAATACAAGATAAAAATGACTCTATGAGTTTGTCTCTGCCAGAAACTTTGCCAAAAAGAACTTTAAGTTGGCTGTGATATCAGAAAGAGAAAAAAATATTGTAGTCTGTTCTCTCTTTCCTATCTCTACGCTCCTAGTTCCCATGTTTACAGTGGGTGGAAGATAAATTGCTACAAAATTACATAAAGAACGTAGCATAGTGTATGTAGATAATGATGGCAGTTGACAAAGACTATTGTCCTTACTCTCCAGTTAGTGTTTTATCTGTGTTTCTGGGCTCCTGGCTGGGCGAGGAGCCTACTGGCAGATTTATTGCTTGCAGACTCTGACACGGGTACACTAGCCTCAGTGCCTGGAGATGCATACATTCCCAAGAAGTTGATATCAGTTTCTCTCACATCCCTAGAAACTTTTGGAGCAGTTTTACCCCCCTCCGGATTTCAACACCCCTTTCTTTCAGGACAAGCAATTACAGAGACAGATCCAAATATGATCACGTCAGAAGCAGAGCGCAGGCAATCTCCCTCTGTAGGTCAAACTCTGCTCTAGTCATTTATTTTTCCGGGCTCTTATCAACTTTCCTCTTTTGGCTGCGAATAAGTAAAATTTACATTTAAATGGTGTCCCCCTTATCCACCCCGCGTTGTATTTACTTGAGTGAATAAGAAGCACAGGTAAACATCTATTCTTGCCTGGCCTTTTCTCCGAGCCGGCGGTGGGAGATTGAAAAGAAACTGTGTGTTTGCAGAGGATAAAACGACCTATAGCGCAACGGCCATCTGTGGTCGAGTCAAGGTCATGTTGCAATACACAGCAAGCTGCTGTAAAAAGACAAGTTCCTCAGGTGCCATTGGCAGGTCCTTTTTCTCTAACGTCTGTCCCCATTGGACCACCTTGATCTCTGTGATGGGGAACTTGGGGATATGGGACAGATGAGTTATGAGGCCAATATGCAATATGACATCACATAATATGAAGGTAGCCCACTTTTGATAACGTATAGATTTTATGTAATTTCTATATATTGTTTTTTTTAGTACCTATTTACACTACCAGTCAAACTTTATTTTTTTTTTAAATATTTTCCACATTTTAGAATTAACAGTAAAGACATCAAACTATGAAATAACACAAATGGAATGATGCACTGACCAAAAAAAGTCAAAAATAACATATTGTATATTTGAGATGCTTTACTGTAGCCACCCTTTGCCTTGATGGCTTTCTGGGGGGTTAAATCATACATAGGATCGATTTCACTATTTATATTAAAAAACTAAATCCAAGAATTTAAGAAGAAGCCTTTACTGCTAAATGGCTTTAAGATAATGAAAAAGAGGAGGCTACTCAGTCAAGTGTGTCCAAACCAACAAATTTTAATTTTAATGTTGTAATTATGATTGTTTTATTACTTACTTTAGTTACTGTCTCTTTTGGGGACAAGTTAGCTATATATTATATTGTCTGGGTATTGATGTGGCTACACACTTTTTATGTAAAATTCTGTTTTAGTTGTAACTATTTTCTAGCTGTAATCTTTGTATGTCTTGTATTACTTTTTATTCAATTTATTTTTATTTCAAGTAGGCTATGCTACTTTCACATCACTGTCTGTTTAGGTATTTGTGTTCTACTGCATGTAAAGCATGTAACCATTGTTTTTAGAGAGGTGCTATACAAATAAAGTGATTAAAATGCCCCCATTCACATTGTAGTAACACCTCAAATGTTGATTTTTTTTTTAAACAGCTGTACAGGATAATATAAGCAATCTCTTATCTCTTCATGTAGACACTGGGCTTGGCTGGGAGAGGGAATTGGGGTTATTAGAGGTCAGGATGCCTCATCACAGATGCTTGATTGAGTCGGCCCACAACACTTCCAAAATGTTAAGATTTTTGTTTTGGTCTGAGTGAAATGTTACTTTGTCTCTCGTGATTCCAAATAAAGCTGAATCGGTTGGTTTGACCAAGCAAGCATTTTACGAAATGTAGACAGAAAAAAGAATGGCGGACGAATGGCTCTGGTGCGTATGCCTAAACCGGATGTGGGCGTATCTTTGGCTCTCCATTTGCCTGGGGTCCGCTGGTCATTTCCCTCCCTTTCCCTGGACACCTTCATGGACACATTAAAAGACGGAGACAACAAAAATGAGACATGCTGGTCAAAACACATAATGCCCTGGATTTTTATTTCATTTTGTGAGAATTCAAGAGGATTCTTTGTCTTTCCCATGTTTCATGTGAAGAGGGGGTGGGGGGGTGGTCTACAAAAACAAACAAAACTCATGAATCAACTCGGCCATTGGAATGGGCATTGGGATTGTGGTACAGACAAAGAGAAACTACAAGTAGCCTTGTTCAGTACCAATCTCTTCACAGAAGAGAGCTCATATTTTTTTTTTTATATATATATGGTTTTGTTTTTTTTCCAAAGGAAGGCACCCGATAACTTGTGGTTCATGGCCTCGCAGCCTTCTGGAGTATTCTAAAAGCAGAGAAAACCGATCCGTTTTTCACTTAATTCATTATTGTCCTTGTATTACGTAGAAACTGGAATGATAAAATGTTATGTCCAACAGTTACTGCATTTCTCTCCCTTATAGATTCGTTTCTTTTAGATCAACAAGTAACAAAAGAATGAAGTCTTTCGATGAGGAATACACACACACACAAAATAAGATACAAAAATAATTCTTTCACAAAAGTGAGGAAGAGTGGGAAATGTGTGTTGGGGAGGGGGATTATCTTTTAGAAAAAAAAAGTTAATTAGGCCCGCGGGCGCAAATCATACAAAAAGCAGCATCAATTAATGAAACAAAACAGTATAGTGCTTAGATAAGTCAGAAGCAGCAAGGTCTTCTGGGAAAGCCTTCATCCCCATTTTTTTTTGTTACTTGTCTCAGGAATAATTTATTAATGTCTGGAAGAAACCTTTGCAGAAACCGATTAACCCACTGACAAACTGATGCCTACAAACAAATTCACACCTTTCTTCTCGTCCTCCTCGTCCTGCACCTGAAGGCATGTCAGGAGGACGACGCCCCACCGCCATGTTCACAACATACAAAAAAATACAGAGAGAGAGACATTTATATCTAAGCTAAACATTGACTACGGCACGGGAACCAGTGAGGGGGGGTACAGTGTACAAAGAACCAAAAACGGAAAACGAACAGAAAACAGATGAACGGAACGAAACAAACCTTTGTAAACACGGCACAATAAATAGATCAAACAGCAGGTTCCGCACCATGCACGTGATGACAGACATTTTTCTGCGGTACAACTCGCACACCTCACGCTCGCACCAGTTGCAGTTTGTCGTTTTCTCTTTTTAAATCAGATTTTTTTTTTTATATCCCGAGTGCAAAACATCACAAATGAACAATTCTGTATTCAAGTAATGTTATATACAAGAAGGGTGGGGAGGGGGAGGAGTTTGCGGAGGGGGGGAGGGTAGTACTGTACATATAATTGCCATATTCATAATTTACAGAGTTGATCTCTTATTAACAGTAACAAATAGGGAAATCGGGGAGAAAAAATAAAAACATTGTACGAGACGAGCATTGCAATTAAGTCCCAAAACAGTTGCCATGGAAACACAGCGTTGCCGTGCGCATTCTGCCGCCGCTTGCATTAACGACTCTTACAGACGATGCATAGCACCTAAAAAGTAAAAAAAAAAAAAAAAAAAAAAAAAGGAGGTGGGCTTCCTCCATGCGGCATGCAGGAGGGCTACGTAACTTCCATGGCCACTGTGTTCTCTGATAGACTGTTCAGTGCTGGCTTGTCTTGATCATGATTCTCCCTGAGGACAAGAAGACAAGAGACAGTTAAGAGACATCAGCAGCCACAGCACTTTCACCAACCAACACGATCACTCGCCAACGCTTCCCTATGGAAGGGGATTAGGGAATGATTTATTTGAGGTCTGAGATTAATCTTGGAATTCTGAATTCCCAGAAGATTAATCTCAGAACTCAACGAATACTTTTCACGTGTGGTCCTAATCCTCCATGTATGTCTCTCTACACTACAGCATCTGCCAAGGTGTGTGTATATATATATATATATATATATATAAATACTAAATTCTTTCAGTCGAATCAGATTGTTGTTGTTCAATACGAATATTTAACTACCGTATATATATATATATACTTTTTTGTGACTTCGTTTTACGGTATTAATAGGCTGATACTTATGCCAAAATAGCCGATATATCAAGATCTATTGCGAGAAACCAAGCAATTATATATCAAATTAGCATTCAGCACCCCATATTGCCAGAATATTTTCATCCGTTATGTGTCTAAAAGTAAAACATGAGAAAAATGGCTTTAAACATTCCACAACGTTGTATTTCTATAGTGGCATTCCACCTACACCATAAAAAAAATAGTTCTACCCTTTGTTTTAAGAAAATAATTATTCACCATGATGTACTACGCAGAATACCTGCAAAACTCATTTTCAACCTTCTTTGGCTCATTACCAACAATGTGCAGCAGCGACGTGTGAAGGGTTTCTGCAGGCCACCGCACACAAAGATGTGAAACGCTAAAGAATCCCAACGTCACCACATAAATATACCTGTTGGGTACATTTGTTCAAATCTGAAAATCAGAGTCTGCAATACAGTAAGTGGATTTGGGCAGCAGTCTTCACCAGTTTTCACTGCCATTTTGTTAAGGGAATCCGGTACTGTGCGAGTAGTTTTAAAGTTTAATGTTAAACTTGCTCACTCACAGTAGATGTTTTGCTGTTGGTCTTCATTTTGTATTTTGTAGTGGCTTCGTGAGCCTGCCGTGTCACCACATGAGAATAATGTCAACTTTCTAACAACATGCGGCTAAGTTAACCATCTGGACAGTGGAGAAACTTTGGGGAGATATTCATCTACCGTAAATTCCGGACTATAAGCCGCGGCTTTTTTCCCGTTTTTTGGCCTTTTTTGGCCCCTGCGGCTTATATAACGGTGCGGCTTATCTATGGATTTTTTCAAAAAAAAAAAAAATCTCTCTTTTTTAGCACTCTTTCTAACTATAAATCCACTTCTGTTTTAATTTCCTCTCTTGCCCTCTTTTCACCACACCGCGGACACTGTGTGCACTGTAAAAAACAACACAGGTGGTGTTGTGTTATGTTGTTTTGTTGAAATGTTAATAAATGGGAGCTTCCTCAAACAGCCATCTCTTTCCCGACAATCCCCTCTGTGCATGAACCCTTACATATGGTAATTAAACATTAAAACACAAAAAAAAAAAAAAAAAAAAAAAAAAAAAAAAAACATTAAAACACCCGCGGCTTATAGTCCGGTGCGGCTTATATATGTAAAAAACAGTCAACTTTGCAGGTGCGGCTTATACACCGGTGCGCCTTATAGTCCGGAATTTACGGTATTTATTTATTCTTTGGAAACCACCAAGACCAGTGGACAAAAAGGTGAAGTTTCCTGTCGTGCACCAGAATCTGAACTGCTTTCATTCAAGCTTCGACGGGTACACAGGAAATGTTACTTGGTTAACTTAATAACGTAATTGGTTGACACATTACAAGCCAGTTTCACACTACAGGATTGATATACTGTGCACAGGATCGCACTGGGACTAATTAACCACTTCCCCCCTTCCCCCTCCACTCTCACCTGGGCACTATGTCGAGCGGTGATGCGGAGGCTGTGGTCTCACCTGGGCACTATGTCGAGCGGTGATGCGGAGGCCGCGGTGACCTTGGGTTTGTGACAGTTGGCGGTAGCGGCGGCGAGCTTTAAGGCGGACGTGGACACGGCGGTGCGGGGGGCGTGGGCTTGGCGCTTGGCGGGGGGAAGGCCCAGACGCAGGCTGCTGTTCCCCAGCAGGACCTGAGGGGGCGCTGTGTGAGGGGGGGCGCTGTGGGCGGGCCGGGCTGTGCCGTTGTTGGTACTGGTGCTGCCGGGGTGGCGGAAGGCGGGGCTAGGGGCGGGCGGGGCCGGGGACGCTGTGCTCGGGAGGTGACAGCTCTTGTAGACACCTGGAGGGAGAGGGGGGTGATGGGAAGGTTTGGTGACGGGGTTGAGATGTGGAGATGGAAGGTTATTATATATAGGTTATCAACCATTCTTTGAAGAAATATACCGCTTCAATTTGTAACTTAAAGGGATAGTTCAATTTTTTTTTAAGTCTAGCCCTATTAGCTACTTACCAATCATGATGTTGATTGGTAATAGTACAATAGCATAGTAGCTTTGGGAAGTTGGGCAAAAACGAACGCAAAGTCAATGGTGTCACGCTCTTGTATGTACAAGCTGACTGAAGCTCACTGAGTGTGTGTGTGCACTGTGTGTGTGTGTGTGTGTGTGTGTGTGTGTGTGTGCGTGTGCGTGTGCACACTGTGGATGACATTTTACTGAGCCTCAGTCTGCTTGTACATATACAGGAACGTGACCCCATTGACCTTGCATTTGTTTCTTCCCAACTTTCAAGAGCTACCAACTATGAGGAACAGCATGTATTGTGCGGAGAAAGAACTCTACATCATCATTGGTAATAGGGCTAGGGTTTAAAACATGTGGACTATCCCTTTAAGGCATACTATATGCAGCATTAATAATAATAATAATAATAATCCCTCTCAAATATCACTTATGACCCACTAGAAGTGTGTGGCGGTGTGTTTATCTGCACAGACCCTGCCCTCTGCCTGGATTCTCTTATAGTTTTGGTGGTCTAGGGACTGTCTAGGGGCAGCAGCCTTTAGGCAGTAGAAGCACATGGGGTGTGACGCCGCGTTAACAACAAAAGTCACTTCCGGGTAGACGCCTGCCCATTGATTGGAATTGTGGAGATATCACAAACTTGTTTGTTTATTTCAACCAAATCTCTTCAACGTGCCATCGCACCGCCAGTCGGGCTACCTGCTAGTTCTGGGTGAACTCAAGTTGTAATTGTTTTGATTCTGTGGCCCAACAGGTAAATTAGGTCTCTAAACTAACATTAGTGAACGTGTTGTTAATTAATGATATATGAAAGCATCAAACCTGCGTTTTAGACTGAACCATTTTCTCTTTATCTCAGTTGTTCCCTGCCCCCTTTTGCTCCGTTCCATTCAACTGTATGTACGTGAGGCAGGCGTTGTCGACCCGGATGTTACTGCAAACAACACTTATTCAGTCTATAGCGCGCTGCTGCCGGTGTGTCTGCACAGCAGACTACATTCAAAACAATGCAGGCCCCTCCTCCCCACTTGTGGAGCCGGGAAGGAGGGGCCAACTTTGACTGCAGCAACAGACAATTCCTGCATAGTATGCCTTTAAAGATAGGAGCAGTGATAGGATTATAATTAATATTCAAGTAGAAATGCAACTTTAATTTCATCTTTATTCTATCGTCAAAAGTAGTAGTAGTAGTAGTAGTAGTAGGTAACTTGCTGTTGCTTGTTTTGTACTGTGCCTGTATCTGTGCTCGCCGCTCCATCGTTGGTTTAGAACTGTAATCCTTTATGTTTGCTGTGATTGTGTGCATGGTCATATTTGTGTGTGAAATGCACTTTGAATTCAATGTGCTCTGAGTTGAAGTGATCTGCTTGCATGAAATATCTTTTTAAATAAATGATATGCACTAGTTAAGGCTGTGCTGTACAAGTAATGAATAACTTGTATATCGCAATTTTAGGTGCCACAATTGATGATTGTAGAATGGCATATTTAATTTAATTGTCAGTAACGAAAAATTTAATTTAGGATGCCGACTGTAGTTGACAATAGCTGAAACCAGATTTCAAAAGGACAGTAAAATAAAGTATGCCACTCGAAGTCGAGACTAGTAATTGTGACTAATCATGACCAAAATATTAAGCAAAATAATCTGCATTTCAGCCATAACTGTGCTGCCCAATTGCTCCTTCACAGTTGCAGACACGAAATGCAGGATGGTAGCGGAATGACACCCCTTACACCCCAGAGTATGGCTCTGCCTCTGATTGGCGTACCCCAGGGGTTAATTCATCAAGATTAAAAGAGACTCGCGACACTGATTTGCTCCCAATGTTTTGTTTAATTTTGCATTTTAAAAGACAACGTTTCGAGCCGTTGCAGGCTCTTCGTCAGGTCAGGCAGGTTTGCTGCCTGACCTAATTCGTTGATGAATTAACCACTTTGGACTCAGCACCTACAAGAAGAGATGTGCGTGTGTTTTCTCTAATTTTTCTGGTACCCCAGGGGTTCCCAACCTTTTTTGGCTTGTGACCCGACTTCGACGCCACAAAAATCTAGGGACCCCAGATATTCAAACTTCGGTACATCGGTAATATCATACATGTAACAGTAAGCTGACTTTATCCCCTCAGAATTCTGACATTAAAATCAGAATGCTGACTTCCCCCCCCTTCAGAATTCTGACTTTAATCTCAGAAGTCTATTTCAGCATTCTGACTATTCGCAGAATCCTGACAAACTCAGAATGAATGAATATATATTCATATATATATATATATATATATATGAATAAATAAAAAGGGGGAGGTGCGGGGGTGTCTGGTGTGGAGGGGTACCTGAGGAGGAGAGGAGACCGTTGATTCCTCCTCCCAGGAGCAGCTCATCCTTGGTCTTGAGGGCCAGCAGCTGGTCGCTGGTGACCAGGGCCGAGGCAGCAAACTGAGCGCTGGCCTGGTCCAACGTCTGAGACACCAGACCCTGGAGAGAGAGAGGGAGTGAGTATGAGACACCTGATCCTGATCCAAAATAAATAGGTGAATTCCTTTTGTTTTCCAAAACTTCCAAGTATTCCACTAATTCCATGACTTTTCCAGGCCTGGAAAACGAGATTTTGAAATACCATGACTTTTCCAGGTTTACCATGACTGTGGGAACCCTGCACAGTGGAGAGGGGAGTTGGAGCAAAAGAGAGACAAAAAAGCACAAGCCAGACTGGCCAGTTTTGACAGCAGGACTGACACCTGTCTGTCTGTCTGCCTGCCTATGTGTCTGTCTGTCTGACCGACCTGTGTGCTGTTGGCAGTGGCGGTGCGGTTGGCTTGCTGTTGGATCTGCTCCAGCTGCTGTTTCTGCATCAGGGCCAGCTGCTCCTGATGCTGCTGGTACTGTTCGGCCGTGAAAGCTGTGTGAGAGAGACACAGAGAGAGAGAGAGGGGGACATGACGGTTAGACATCTTTAGGTAGACAGACACTCACTCATCCATGTTTTTAATCACATGGATTGTGCATTTTACAACACTAAACACAAAGCAGGAAGAGAGTAGGCTCTCGCTGGAAATCAAGTCCAAATATACCTGAAATTAGGGATGCATGAGATTGGCTTTTTTGCCGATATCCGACGCCGGTACAGTCTCTACTGTAGTGGAATTAGCCATAGCACACTGGCACATGCAGACATCATTACAATGTAGGGCTGTCAAAGTTGGCGCAAAAATCATATTCGAATATTCCCTCTACAAAACATTAGTTCGAATATATTTGAATGCTTGTTTTCCCTTTTTTTGCGTTTGTGGCAAGGCAAACCAATACAACCAGAGAGCTTATATAACTACTTTATTCAGTCAGCATTAAAACAGTAGTAGCCTACAATTTTGTAATGTTTTTAAATAACCAAGCAAACGATGTATGTTTTTATGTTGCCCTCTTAACCAGGTCTTAAATGCAAAAAAAAAAAATACAATAAAATAATAAAATCGAACATTCATTTTCATATTAGAATATTCTTTTAGTTTTCGGCCGGTCACATGGGCAGAAATGTTAGTTTCGGGCCGATGCCGATAAAGCCATTATCGGCCAATCCCGACGTGCAGATATCATCGCACCCCTGAAACTGGGGCTAAACGATAAGTGACGCAAAAACCTCCAAAACAAACAATCCAGTGTTTTCGCTCAATATTGAGATTGCAGGGAGACGATGAGCCGAGATGCACAGAGACAGTTTTATCTAGCCAATATATTCCTGAGTTACAAAATGTAGAAAAAGTGTGTGTGTGCGTGTATGTGTGTTCTCTTGCCTAACACCTGCTCAGTTTGAAGAACACATTTCCCTGACATGCAGACTGATCATTCTTCAGTAGCAGAAGACTTTTAGGAAGCAGCCTGAAACACCGTTTTCTGTCCGTTTTGGAGCAGTTTAGTGAGTGAGAAAACATGAATTCCTCAGATTTACGCTCAAAGTCCAGGGTTTTCCATAAGCGTCGGCTGCCTTTTATTAAAACATTTCCAGCCGACTACTTTTTTGTTTAATTTAAAGTCACCGTCACTTTAAATCCTGAGAACCAAGCAGCAGCAGAGATTGTGCGACGTGCTGCTTGACGTGCTCGTGATATGTCGACTGGATATAGCCCTCATTTTTATGAATGCAACGAGGTAGGCTACAGTACTCCCAAGTTTCCAAATACATTTGATTGACAAAACAACCGTTATGTAACTGTGCAGGTTTGTGATTCAATAGTGTTAATTAGTAACGTAACCTTAAACGAGAAAATCACCTCGAGCCATTTGGAAAGAACTCGTGACTTAACGTTATCATCACCCGTCATGCTCTCAGTTATTTCCTCCTGCTTGTGATATTATAATTACTGAAAACGAGAGAGAGATCGAGGTACGCGAGTGTCGGTGGTGTAAAGCCCTCTCTAATATCAATATTGGGCTCTGTCTTTACACATCGCTGAACCACACATATCCAAAGGTTTCATTCACCATTGGGTTCACATTTTAGAGGAATATTTTCACATTAAAACGTTTGCCTATAACTATGCTAAAATCCCACTAGCCTCACCACACTTAAAAGTGAGGAGAAAGAGCTTGGTCTTGGTCTGCTCATTACTGAAGCATCCCACGGCTCTGACAAGACTTGGCCTCCCCTCCTGGCCTTCTCTCTGAGCATCCCTAATGCTCAATTTAGACTTAGAACTCAACGTTACAACTACCTGAATTTCATGACTAGTGCACCGTGTTGTCTTAAGCCCTGTGTGCGTTGCGTCTGGGTGTAACTTTGACAAGGCGTAACGCTACTCATACTGACAGCTGTCTCATCTTGATCTGCACTGGGAATGTCTTTCACTTCAGCTAGGACTGACAGCTCTGTGCCGTCAGTGCCGTTCAGTCCTGTGATGCGGGGGAATCTTCTACAAAAATATCGATCGATATGTGCTGTAAATGGACGTTTTGGGCGCAGGACCTCCGCCTGTCAGCGGGTTTTTAAAAGCTGATGCGTACGACAAGCTTTCCATTTCTTCCAGACTTCGTCAACTGCGCGCAGTCCGCCATCGCATTCATTATTGATTGCACTTGTGATCGAATTCCATGCGGTTCGTTTCCATTTGTTTGTGTTGGCGCTGTGAGAACGTTTCTATGCTTTGAATACAACTCTATAAGTTGGAGCCGTCTGTCAGCTGTCTCGAGTGTTACTTACTGCAGCGATCGCACCGACGGCAGCAAGTTCGTCTCCCCAATGCGAGACTCGCTCCTTTATAGCGTGAACTGTCGGGTGCACGGCGGGCGTGGATCTATAAATGGTAGGGAATCATTTGGATTTATGGCGGGCGGATGGTTCATACATACGTACGCGGGTTAGGATGGCAGAAAAGCTCATCCGTGCATCTCTAGTGTGTGTATCTGTGTCTGTTACTGGTTCGCGCAGTTAATGCCTCAACTGCCCAAAAATTCAATCTACTGTATAAAGCAGCCGGTAGAACAGACGCCACTAGGTGGAGAAATCTCCGGTGGCCGGTTGCTTAGGGAACTCCCTGCACACAGGGTCGCCACTCTTTTGTAATGATAGATTTCAAGCACTTTTCAAGGACAAATTATTTCAAAATTACAGGCCAATAAATCACAGAGATGTTCACATATACAACTCTCGTAAGTCCTCTAATGCAAATGTGTTTCCATTCATGTTTACACATCAGAATGAATCATTAACACTCAAGATAAACTCAAAGCAAGCTTGAAATCCTCAGCATTTCTTCAGTGCTAAGGTGACCAGCAATGACTCAGAGCAGCGCAGAGGGTGATACTGTAGATATGAAGAACGTGTATCAAGCTCGGCCCAGCAACTTTGAGATGACGTGCAGGAGGTTCAAACTCCAGAGATTCCAGTAGGCTAAATTCAAACACTTTTAAGGACCTCTCTAAATCCAAGAACTTTCAAGTTATTTTTTTCCCCTCCAAGCTCTTTCCAGAGCCGTGGAGACCCTGCACATGAACTCTAAGTCTGTCCTCCACTCTTACTTCTGCAGACTTTCCCGGCCGCTACTCTCATACAGAAGCAAGTTGTATCTCTGGGAAAAGGTGTTTATTTTGTCTCTTGTTTATTATACTGGTGGTTTTTGTGTCCTTTGGTTTCCATAAAGCAAAGGAAACTGCCTGCCGTGCTAATAAACTTGAGCAGATCAGCCGTTCCAGAGAAAATCTATTATCTGCTGTTTTGCATGCACATCAAAGTGAAAAAACATGTAAAGTGCTTAAAGGAACACTGTCGACTTTCAACCAGCTTTGTATCATCAAAATCTATTCACCTTATTCTTTGCCCATACAAGGACGCTTCTGCATGACGTCATTTTGTAATCGTCTTTCCGGTTTTAGACACGGAAGTCGATTACGCCTACCGTAGTCATTTTTAGACTTGCCAAAAAGCTGTTTTCAAGCACAAAAAAAAAAACTTTTTAAAGTTTTAATATTTGTCGGGTGAGAACGTAACATATGTGACAAGTTTATCAGAATAACGCCTATTTGGAAATATTTAACGAGCAGCGAGGACTGGGCTGTGCTGACCGGCGGTCGGACTAGCTATCTGTCAAACACTACTGTAGGCTTACTGGCAGTGAGAAAACACTGTCGACGTGCTTTTGTAACCAACATTAAATGTACAGCCATCGGCTCCTCGCAGCAGTAACGTTATGAACATGTAACTGAAGTTGGCCGCAGTGTAGCTTAATTCTGAATGTTGCTAAACTTCATTCATTATTATAATGACATTTTGTTTTGAAATTGGCCGCCAACTAGCACTGAACCGGAAGAACAAATACAATTGCGTGTAACGCGGAAGAGAGAAAAAGTGGCCGTGGTGAACAAGGTGAATAATACATCAGAAAACTCAACAGTTTTGCAGTCATTCCTTTAGTTTGTCAGTTATTGATGCAGTTTGTGCATGAGAATGACTGTTTGCAGTTTTCTGATATCCTACTGATTTTGTAATGACACAAAAGCTGGTTGAAAATCGGTGTGTTCCTTTAAGGGGACACCAAGACAACTGTTTGAGTGGAGTAGAGGTGGGACCTGTGGCATTGATTTTGCATTCAGCGCCTCATGCCTCTGTGTCCACACACCCTGACAGATCCTCTGCATCGCATGCATTTATTTATCAAAGCCTTTTTTCTTTTAATTGACTCCTTGCGGACTGGAGAGGGTGGGAGGCGACGCAGCGTGAATGCCAAACAACTGCTACACCTGACGAACAATACAGCCTTTCAAAATGCCCCCGGTGGACAGACATCGATCACGCTATTAAACCCTCCCTGCAAACAAAAGAGACAAGTCCATCTCCGCCGCAGTCCAGTGAAAACACCATCATTTCTTTATTTTTATGGAAGCGATCTGACTGGCATCCTGAATCATTTCATGGATGGGTATCTGGCAAGTACCTCAGTCTCTCAACTAGCTGCAGTCTGTTAACGCCAGCAAGTTGTGCTGCACGATTTGATGAAAAATTTATATTGCGATTATTGTGGACTAGAAATTGAGCACGCGCACGCTCCTTTCCAGCCTTCCGTGCATCGTCGTCTTCCTCTTTCCCCTCGCTCATTTCTGCCGTCCGTCATCATACGTCGTCCGAATAGTTCGGACATTTGAATATTCGTTCTTAATGCTGACATTCAAATGAAAAAACCTGCATTAAAATGCTCCGTTCAGTCCACTTTGCAGTATCCTTCTGTTAGCGTGTGGCTTGTGTATCTTTAATTGTTGCCATAGCCAGCATATTGTGAATGAAGACGCTACTTCGAGGTTTATGTAGGCTACATGACTGGTGAGAAAAAATGGTGAGAAAACCAGAGATCATCCTAGTACAAGATTTGAACTATGCATTTTTCACTGCAGTTATATTCATTAAAGACAGTTGATTTAACAAAAAGACTCATATTTATTCTGATGAATCACTTTATTCAAATTGAGTATTTTTTTTGTCATGATTATGTCACGGCAGACATTTGAATATCCGTAGGTAAAACCTCAATGAATGTGAAAAAATTATCTTCGTTACAACCCTAGCCAGTGAAAACAGTTAATTTGCAGCCTTTTGCGATTATATAATTGCACAGGCTCACATTGTGATTGCACTACCAGCAAGCCAAAAGGCAGGACAGATGTGATACTAGTGTGCTACTGTGCATGTTTAAAAAAATTCCAGTTAACTGGTGAAAGTGGTAAATGAGTTGTAAATTAGCCAACAACAATGAACTCAAAGGAACCATCAAGAACACAACCACTTCTGCCTGCTTGTATATGTTTATGTGTGTGGTCACAGTGTGTAGTGTGCGTAGTCGAATGCAGCCCGGCCACTCACCAGCGACGGGCGGGGGGGCCACCCTGCCCGGGGGGCGGGTGCCGCCGGGCGGGCCCCCAAACGTGGAGGCGGAGACTGGGCGCCTCAGGCCGCGGCTCAGCCTCCTGAACAGCGGGTGGGCGTTGTCCAGCTCGTGTAGTGGTAGTGTCCGCGGCCTAAAGTGCCTCCATCGGCACGCCTTTATATTCAACAGTATCTGACTGAGGTCCGTGGAGGCGGGAGAGGAACAGGGGGGCGAGGGGTTCACGGAGGAGCTTCTGTCCGAGGTATTGGTTTCTGAGGTACTGGCAGACTTGTCGGCGGCGGGCGAACGCAGAGCAGCTGTAGGTGTAGCAGAGGGAGGTAGAGGCAGGTCCAGCTGTTCTGGATCCAGGCGGTGGAAAACGTTGTCGTAGTCCGTGTGCGCCCTGTCCAGCAGCACCCTGGAGGAGGAGAGGACAGGGTGAGGGTTTGTCAGTCAAGAATTTGTCCTATATCCAAGGAACTTAATAAAAGCAACCACCCAGAAAACACTACAAGACAAAGACAATATTTTATTATTATTATGAGTATATCCTTGCATGCAGGGAGCAGGTTAGACAGCTTAATTTAGAAAAAGTGAAACTATCTGATGTTCGTTCGTTCGCTTGGCGTGTTAGGAATCTGTGTAAGCATAAGGGATATAACTGAGAATAGGCTATGTTCACACTGCAGACAAAAGTGGCCCAAATCAGATTTATGTGACTCAGGTCTGTTTTTTCATGACACTGAACAGTACAAATCCCATGGAATGTGACCTTTTCAATTCTGATTCGGGCCACTTTCATGGTCTCATTTCTTGGAAAGTGACCTCAGTGTGAACAGACATGTGACCCCTATCAGAATTCAAATGACTTTTACTCACTCTAGAGTTTAGATCAAACAATTCTGTGCTGGCGGGAGTCACTATGAATACAAACACATGGAGGACAGCTGCAATGGAGCTAGTCAGTGGAGGGACAGTGAGCTTTTAGACCTCATAAGCCTAGAGAGCCAAAGTCAACTTCCGGCTTCATCCGATTTCATCCGGCACTTATTTTCCCATAGGCATTTCGTAAAATGCTTACAAAAATAGTTTTACATGGTGAAACCCAGCGATTCAGCTATATATAGAAACAGGAGAGACCATAGAACATTTCACTCTCAAAAGCTCTCCATTTGGGGTGACATTTCTGCATAAGAAAAAACGTGAGGGGTCATATCGTAACCGGTCTACGTTTGAAAGCACATGGAAAGGAATGGTCAAATTGGGCCTCAAGAAGAACGTCGTTCCAGTGTCAGAGAAAAGTTGAGAGCCTTAAAGCTTAAAGCCAAGTTTAAAGAAGCTAGTAAAGGCTTAAACCAACGATGTGGTCATGGTCGGGTGAGCTTGATATGGTCGCGTGATACACCCCCGTGTGACGTCTTTGTTATTGTTCTTTTGCGCATGCGGCTCAGTTCAGGACCGTGACCAGTTGAGTTCACACTGGAATCTGATATCGACCACATAAAAAAAATAGTGCCAACAGCCAAACAAAAAAAACAGATCTGAACAATAAATCACAAATTGAGCACCAAAGTTTGCGGTGTGAACGTAGCCCAACTGAAAAACTTGGGTCATAATTAGTAACCAACAGGGGGGTAAAGAATGGAGCGACTGACCTGCCCCCTCGTCCCAGGCGTCGGCGGGCCAGGCCCAGGCAGCGTTGGGGCACGGTGAGCGTGGTCAGGCTGTAGCGGTAGCGGGCGTCGGCCAGACCTCCCTCCCATTGCCCGCACCACGGCCAGCTCCCCACACGCTCTGCATGCGTCTGCAAACACAAACAACAACTCTTAACTCACTCCATTCACTCATACTAGCTACTGGGTGGCTTGCTTCTGCCTCTTGCGCTCTTTACAATTGACAATTGCGAGGTAATTATATTTATGATAATTGCATTACTAAATGTGATGCTTACATGAACCATATTGTGATACACATGTATCGAATGTGACCCCTGTGATTATCGTGATATTGATTTCAACCGTATCGCCCAGCCCCAGTATACCCTGAACGATTCTTTTCATTATCGATTGTGTCAATTATTTTTCTCAAGTAATCGATTAGTCGTTTGGTTTATAAAATGCCCCAAATGGTGAAAAATAACAGAACATTTTCCCCAAAAGCCCAAGATGACATCCACAATGTCTTTTATCCTGACCAACAGTCCACAACCCAAAGATATAAAATATATAATAATAATATAGAAACCAGAACATATTCACCTTTAAGAAGCTAGAACGAGATCATTTCATTACCCTCTTTTTTATTAGTCTAAACAATTTAAATGATAAAAAATAGTCGGGTTAACTAATCGATTAATAAATTGATTAATTGCTGCAGCTCTAGTCTGGAGCCTTTCAGAGTGTGACACATCAGATATGGAGTTACTCACAGCGTAGTATTGGCAGCCTGCCTTCCTGCGGAAAGCGTAGGCACCGTCTGGCTCATTCTCCTCCTCTGCTTCAGACGAGCCTGAGTGCAGCTGGGGACACAGAGGTCAGACTGAGGTCAACAGCATGGCAGGATTTACTACACACAAGGCAGGAGTGCCGGTTTGAATACACATCCCACCCATCAGCCCATGTGCTTTTGCCATTTTGGGCGGGTTTATTAGGGCAAAGGGCAGAAAGCAGGACCGCTCATGGCCTACAAGCATCTAAAAAACACCTCAACAGCTGGAGCCTGGAGGTATGGAAAAGGCCTGGTGAGGCTTAAAGCATCTAAAAAAACACCTCAACAGCTGGAGCCTGGAGGTATGGAGGTATGGAGAAGACCCGGTGAAACTTAAAGCATCTAAAAAAACACCTCAACAGCTGGAGGTATGGAGAAGGCCCGGTGAGGTGAAGTGCAGCAAAGTGTTTAGAGAGACTGTTCCTGAGGAGAAGCAACAGGCAACGTGTGTGTTCTGTGTAATGTTTGATCTGCATGTCCCGAGGTGAATGGGTGAGAGTGCGTACCTGGGAGTAGGGCTCGTCGTCGGAGCTGGGGAAGTCGTACTGGTTGAGGTCCTTGGCGTTGAAGAGGGCGGGGCCCGGGTGGTGGGCGGGGCCCGACAGAGGAGGCATCTTCGGCTTCTTCTCATACTTCCTCTTCGGCCGCGGGACGTCCGTCTTCTCGGGCTGAGGAGGAGGAGGAGGAGGAGGAGGAGGAGGAGGAGGAGAGCAGTGAGTGGCATTTCATAACACTCCACAACACTTTAGTAGAAAGCCTTTAGATGATTAGATTAAACTTAAATGATCCCTGCGGGGGAATTGGGTAATGGCTTGTGATGCAAAGATAAACGTAATTATTATCGATCCCTGAAGGGAAATCAGGTCATAGCGGGAGCCAAGAATTGGATCATGATAAAAACACATTAAAATAAATTACAGATTCAAGATACCATGCCCTCATAGTACCAATCACTGTTTCCGTTGGTGCCGGTCAACGTGTCGAGAAGATTGAGCTTAAAAACAACAGATAGTAGCCTATTTGATCAGCATCATCAGAGTCGCAGACTCGCAGCATTCAACTTGTCATCTAACTTAATGACAGCCCAGTTTACAGCAGCACTAACAGGAAGCTAGCAGGCGTTAGCGTTGTCCATTAGCCTTTCTGTTGCATTAGGATCTATTACAAAATAGCGATGGTGGCCTACGTTATACACGGCTGCAGTAATGACAGCAATAAAAGCCCTGGGGGTTAGTCTGTATGTCTCGTGAAGGGAAAGTAGGATGAGAGAGATGTGTGGATAATAAGTGTTAGGAGAACCTTTCAGCCAGTTCCTCACAGCAACGTCTGTTCTCCTCACGTTACCACAGGTGAACACTGTGTTGTGTAACTTACTTGCTTCTGCAGGTTCTCCAGCTCTGACTTTTAGAAACGGTAATCCAGATAATGCTAATGTCTAACGGTGGCTAGCTTCCTAGTAGTGGCACTACCCAGGCTGTGACTGACAGCTGCAACGCTATGTCAACAATGTGACCACGCTAACCCTGGTACCAACACACGTTGACTATTGGGTACAAAGAACTTTAGCTCTGTACTATTGGAAGATTATCTACAGTTATTTGAAAGGTATAATGCATGAAATGCCCAAGTACTACAACCACAAAGTGAGAGGACACAATGCTGTTTGAACATTACACCTGGTCCCAACACTTTTTAATTCACTTTCCATACTTCCCCCTGACTTGTTGATGGGGTCTCACCTTGGACTTGTAGTCCTTGAGGTCCATGTGGTCCTGGTGTCGGTACTGGTTGGTGAGGGGGACCAGGGGGATGATCTGCGGCCTCACCAGCGCCCGCTGGGCCAGCACCTCCGCCATCACCTCCCCGCCAAAGTCTGACGAGTCTGGCATGATGTTTCTGCAGATAGGACGGGAAGAGCTTCAGACCAAACCTACCTCTGCCAAATACATGACCTCATCAGACTGGACTAAAGCACTGCTGGCAGTGATCAATCATGTGCAGGTTTCAAACCATTTAATTTGGCACAGTGGCGTGTTTCTCCCCTCAAGATAAATCAATGAAAATTAACATTGGAAATGCTGCCAACGAACATAGTACCCTACAAGGCAAAAAAGTTGCTTCAACTAGGGCTGGGCAATATATTGATATTATATCGATATTGTGATATGAGACTACATATCTTTATCATATGTTTAAAGGCTGCATTACAGTAAAGTGATGTCATTTTCTGAACTTACCAGACTGTTCTAGCTGTTCTATTATTTGCCTTTACCCACTTAGTCATTATATCCACATTACTGATGATTATTAATCAAAAGTCTCATTGTGTAATTATTTTGTGAAAGCACCGATAGTCACCCCTACAATGTCGCAATATCGATATTGAGGTATTTGGTCAAAGATATTGTGATATTTGACCATATCGCCCAGCCCTAGCTTCAACTGTTCCTTTTTCTCAGTTTCAAACTCGGAGCAGTAACTGTGTGGTTTATCAGGCAGCCTTGCTGAGACAGTTGGTTATCTTCTGTAGTACGCAGTGTGTGCAGGCAGAGGAGAGGCAAGCTCACCTCTTCTGGAAGACCTCCAGTGTGAGGTGCAGCAGCTCTCTCTCTCTTACCTCTTCTGGAAGACCTCCAGTGTGAGGTGCAGCAGCTCTCTCTCTCTTACCTCTTCTGGAAGACCTCCAGTGTGAGGTGCAGCAGCTCTCTCTCTCTTACCTCTTCTGGATGACCTCCAGCGTGAGGTGCAGCAGCTCTCTCTTACTCTTCTCCCTCCTCTTCACCATCTCCAGGATGGTGACGGCTCGGCTCAGGTCCCGCCGCAGCTTCAGCATCTTCTCATACGACGCCTCGTCATTCTTACGGTTCTGCTCGGGGAACAACGGAAGAGATATGATCAATACTCAAAAGCAACGCTGAAGAAAATATGACTATGATATACAGTACATGAGCAATAATAATTAAATGCTAACTATATTTAGCATTTCAACAATGTTAATGAGCTTTAATTACACTTACGACAATAAATAAAAGCCAGCTCCAGAAACAAATTGGCCAGGCATGAATTAAAATCAGAGTTGCACAATAAAAAGCAAATGTGAAAATAAAATACAGAATTATGTGACTTGCGCGTTCATTGAGTTATGTTAATTAAATGTCAATGTAAAATAACCGTCAGCCGACATTGTCATATTGACAAGGATTCATGACACGTTTGGGCCGCACTCAGACAGTGAACACAACCAAGGCCTAATTCCTTCTATGACCACTTGGTGGCACATGTGTCCTTTAGAATAGAGTTAAGAGAGAAGCACAAAGTCTTCCCACGGGGTCACACAGTGTTTCCACTGTATTCACTCAGCTGTGGCACACCACTACAGCAATTCAATGAGCCACCTGAGGAAACACAATTCACTTCAAATGATTTCCTCTAAAACACACAGAGGTGCAGTGATTCCTACAGCTTGACAGGTTAGTCCAGCCGCCTGGCATGTGTGTGTGTAAATTATTTCTCTCATCTGCATAATCTATTAAAATAATAACAGACTTGATATCCTCCACCCCCCCCAGCCACGATTCCATGAAATATCGTCCATGTTGTTCACTAACACATTATGTTATTTGATCCAAGGCACCCAATAATTGAGCCAAGATAGCCTGATATTGCTGTTTGACGTACTTCAGACGACACCAAATACCGTACATAAAAAGGGGTCTGTCTATAGGCATTTGTTTCTGAGTGTGGGTAAGTGGGGAAAAACTAAAATATTCACCAAAACTACTGTATCTCTGAAGCATCTTTAACCAAATCACACACATTTAGGCTATTTTGATAACTAATGTACCGGTAATAACTAATATAATATTTTTTCACCATTCACTGAGCCTCCCCTAAAACGGTTAGGAGCCTCCCTGGGAAGGCCCGCCCCCCACTTTGAAAACCTCTGGGGTAGAGGACACGGTAGGCTGTGTAGGAGCTACCGACCTTTCTGGTCTGCATCTTCTCAGTGCGTCTTCTGAAGGCCACGTAGGGGTCTGTGCTGGTGCTGGAGCCGTCCCTCCTCTCCTGCTTGACGCTGGGGATGAGCGAGGACGAGCAGCGGCTCCTCTGGAGGCTCCAGTAGTCAAACACCTCCTTGATCAGCTCGTCGTCCTCCTTCAGGAGCAGCTTGGCCTCCTGGAGGCTCACCAGCTGACAGGGAAGGACAGGGAGCACACCAAGATCAATAACATTACATGCTGAGAGTGAAGGAGAAAGCGCTTCTCAGGGCATTCACGCCTAGAGTTAAGTGCAGTCTGTGTCCGTCTATTTGATGGACTTACTTAATAGTCCATTTCCAAAATGCTGTATTTCCCCTTTGGACAAACAAGTCTACTATCTTGCCTACTATCCTTTACCAAATAACCATATTTTGTGTTACCGATCGTTCTGCAAATCTAGGCATTGCTTTTTTCAAATGGTGGATATTTTAAATCCAAGGATGTGTCGCTCCATGTAAAGATTTCTGCTTTTATCGTCATCATGAAAATAAAAAAAAAGATTAAAATGACAGGGCACACAGGGCACACACCTGCTGTCCGCTGCCTTTCTCCAGCCGGTCGATCATCTCCTCAAACTGCAGCAAGTTGATCTCCATCTTCTTCTTCAGCTTGACGACGAAGGCCTCGTCATCTGAGTCCAGGTCGTAGTCGGGCTGCTCTGTGTCCAGGCTGAAAGCTGCAGGGAGGCAGAAGAGAGAGGGACTTTAGACGTGGAGAGAGAGGAATCCATAGGCTGAGGTTCTTTTATGCTCCATTGCTCTGATAACACCTTCATTTGGTGTTCCATGCTCCGCCAACTTTTTCTCCTCCCTTTGTAATTATTCCCTTATTTTGCTAAACACTTTGGTGCAAAGTGTGTATGAAGACTCAAGTCACATGACTGACTCGAAGTCATACATTTGATGACTTTAGACTTGACAAAATCAAAAAAGACTTGCAACTTGACTTGGACTGCAATGACTCATCACTTCATTTGCACTTGAGCCTTTTGACTTGAGAAAGACTTGATACCTTCCCCCAAACCGAAAGATTGAAAAGTATAATACGTGTATTTAAAAAGTTCTGTGCCACGAATCAATTAATTTACCTTCAGTCAACATTTCCCAGATCCACTTTGTTTGAACCAATCATACAGCATTCAAACAAGTTGCAAGTTGCAGGAGAGAACCATGAAGAACTAATGTTATGTTACGGAGCACCAATTGGAACAAAATATATACCAAAGAGATAATTTTGTTTGCGCACAAAAAACTATGCAGTGGTCAACAAAAATACGACTTTCGCAGTATGCCAAAGATGCAGGTCGAAAATTATGGATGAATAGAACTTGTTTAGGACTCAAAACTCAAAGTTTAGGACTTTGTGACTTGTCAATCTCGACTTGGGACTTGCCTACCTTGACTTGGGACTTGAGTGCAAAGACTTGAGAGACTTACTTGTGACTTGCCTGAGTCACAGGTTAACTTAAATCAAAAACACACAAGAGGCTCTTGTGTGTTTCTGATTTAAGTTATGTTGTGTTTACTGTCGTTGATCTTGCTGCTGCTGTAATGGCAGAATTCCCCTCCGGGGATAAATAAAGTACTCTATCTAATTATCTATATCAGAAGCCATGAATGTACTGTATATAGCCACTTTGGCAGAAAATCAGTCCTCATTCTTTAGATTGCAAAGTTTACTAGCCACTTTCCAAACTGCTAAATTGATGGCAGACAAATAAGTGTGGTGGGTCGTGGGTGTGGCAGCTGTTGAGTTTTTTCTACACTGAAAGGCGTTAAGTCTGATAAGGACACAACTGTACTGCAGATGGATTCAGCATCAGGCCAGGAATAGACCTGCTGCTTCTAGAGACGTGGCTCTCCCCTGCACCTTGTCTGGGTTACTGGACTGACTCATCTCTGTGAAAGGGCCTTAGGCAGATTGCCATGAAGTGTAGGGACACAGGGAATGATCCTAACTTGTATGAATGGGCTGTTCTTCTAATTCAGCCTAATTTGCTTTCCTGACCACAACCCTGTGAATGGATCAATGAGTCCAAAAATGTAGACTCATACTTATATTTTCCCTTCATTTCACAATCAGTCACTTGTTCCAAGTCACTCTGGATAGGTTTGTCAGCTAAATGACATAGTCAAGTCAGTGCACTTCAGAGGTGGGACCAAGTCATTGTTTTGTCCACATGCATCTGATTGGATCAAAATTGGCGCCGACCTCAAACTATCCAATCAGAGAAAAGTTGCCATTTTCTGGGAAACCGAAGGTCAGATCACCTATAAAGATTATAGTTATTGTTTCACCCCGAATCCAACGCCGCCATCCATGAGTCTCTACGAGTTACGGTTGCGGAGATACATCCGCCCTGCATGCAGGACTACAGGAGAGAGAACAGGATACACATCCGCCCTGCATGCAGGACTACAGGAGAGAGAGAACAGGAGATACGTCCACCCTGCATGCAGGACTACAGGGGAGAGATAGAGGACAGGAGATACAGCCGCCCTGCATGCAGGACTACAGGAGAGAGAGAGAACAGGAGATACGTCCACCCTGCATGCAGGACTACAGGAGAGAGAGAGAACAGGAGATACGTCCACCCTGTATGCAGGACTACAGGAGAAAGAGAGAACAGGAGATACGTCCACCCTGCAAGCAGGACTACAGGAGAGAGATAGAGGACAGGAGATACGTCCACCCTGCAGGACTACAGGAGAGAGATAGAGGACAGGAGATACATCCACCATGCATGCAGGACTACAGGAGAGAGAACAGGAGATACATCCACCCTGCATGCAGGACTACAGGAGAGAGAGAGAACAGGAGATACGTCCACCCTGCATGCAGGACTACAGGAGAGAGAGAACAGGAGATACGTCCACCCTGCATGCAGGACTACAGGAGAGAGAGAACAGGAGATACGTCCACCCTGCATGCAGGACTACAGGAGAGAGAGAACAGGATATACATCCACCCTGCATGCAGGACTACAGGAGAGAGAGAACAGGAGATACGTCCACCCTGCATGCAGGACTACAGGAGAGAGAGAACAGGAGATACGTCCACCCTGCATGCAGGACTACAGGAGAGAGAGAACAGGATATACATCCACCCTGCATGCAGGACTACAGGAGAGAGAGAGAACAGGAGATACGTCCACCCTGCATGCAGGACTACAGGAGAGAGAGAGAACAGGAGATACGTCCACCCTGCATGCAGGACTACAGGAGAGAGAGAGAACAGGAGATACGTCCACCCTGTATGCAGGACTACAGGAGAAAGAGAGAACAGGAGATACGTCCACCCTGCAAGCAGGACTACAGGAGAGAGATAGAGGACAGGAGATACGTCCACCCTGCAGGACTACAGGAGAGATATAGAGGACAGGAGATACGTCCACCCTGCATGCAGGACTACAGGAGAGAGAACAGGATATACGTCCACCCTACATGCAGGACTACAGGAGAGAGAGAGAACAGGATATACATCCACCCTGCATGCAGGACTACAGGAGAGAGAGAACAGGAGATACGTCCACCCTGCATGCAGGACTACAGGAGAGAGAGAGAACAGGAGATACGTCCACCCTGCATGCAGGACTACAGGAGAGAGAGAGAACAGGAGATACGTCCACCCTGCATGCAGGACTACAGGAGAGAGAGAGAACAGGAGATATGTCCACCCTGCATGCAGGACTACAGGAGAGAGAACAGGATATACGTCCACCCTACATGCAGGACTACAGGAGAGAGAGACGCCCTGCATGCAGGACTACAGGAGAGATAGAGGACAGGAGATACGTCCACCCTGCATGCAGGACTACAGGAGAGAGATAGAGGACAGCGGGAGGTTGGGGGTTTCAAGTCAGTGACCAAACACTATTTCAGTGATTGCGGTCAGAATATAGAGCCATTTAACACTTATTTTAAGACAAAACCATCGCCGAATGCAGCTTTAAGGACATGGTTTGTCGCACTACTTTGTGTACTTGAAACACATAATTGGGACCAAAATGGGGACAGATGTGTGTGTGGCCATAATAAAATTATAATATTCCTGAGCAACACTGATCCTAAAATGACAACACTTACTCACACTGCTTATCCACCTTATTTTTGGTGGCCATTTTTGCCTGATCTGCTGATGGGTGCTTCTTCCGGTGTGATCCTCCCAGCCTTGTTGCTGACAGCTTGACACCCGTCTGGGCGAACGGAGCAAATCACTAATCAGGTCCAGCTTGGCAAAAATCTCGTCGATAAATATCCCTTTAAGAGCGCAGTGCATTCATGGGGAATCGCCTGGTGTGGCTAATCTTAGCCGCTAGTTAGTTATGTTACATGGCAGTAAAACGCCACTGAATGACCAAATTGATATAACTTTTAACCATTTCGAGTAACACTGTTTCCATACGGATCACCAGCGTTAGTTTGTTGTTTATAACGTGGCTATATTCATAACGTTTTCTATCTCGGATGCGTTATTTCGAATCGCACATAGGTTACGCCTGGCGCACCCTGAATCTGCTCTGTGTGAGCAGATTCCTGACACAAACTAGAACGACCGCAACACGGACTTATGCCTCCGCCATTAGTTCATTCTTGAGTCCAAATCGCCATTTCAGGCAAATTGGAAGAAATTCCGTCAAGGCGCTCCTGAGATGTTGCGTTACAGAGCTTGGAAATTGGGTGTGTGAGGTCACAGTGACCTTGAACTTTGACCACCAAAATGTAATCAGTTCATCCTTGAGTCCAAGTGGACGCTTGAGGCAAATTCGAAGAAATTCCATCAAGACATTCATGAGATTTCGCGTTAACAAGCTTGAAAATGGCATTCGAGAGGTCACAGTGACCTTGACCTTTGATAACCAAAATGGAATCAGTTCATCCTTGCATCCAAGTCGATGTTTGAGCCAAATCAGAAGAAATTCTATCAAGCCGTTCTTGAGATATTCCATTAACCAATTTGGGAATGGCGTTCGAGAGGTCACAGTAACCTTGAAGTTTGACCACCAAAATGTAATCAGTTCATCCTTGAGGCCAAGTTAATGTTTGAGGCAAATTTGATGAAATTCCGTCAAGGCATTCCTGAGATATGGCGTTAACAAGCTTGAAAATGGCGTTGGAGAGGTCACAGTGACCTTGACCTTTGATCACCAAAATGTAATCCTTTCATCCTTGCGCCCAAGTCGACGTTTGAGCCAAATTGGCAGAAATTCCATCAAGCCGTTCTTGAGATATCGCTTTAGCGAATTTGGGAATGGCATTCGTGAGGTCACAGTGACCTTGACCTTTGACCATGAAAATCTAATCAGTTCATCCTTGAGTCCAAGTCGATGTTTGAGGCAAATTTGATGAAACTCTGTCAAGGCATTCGTGAGATATCGCGTTAACAAGCTGGAAAATGGCGTTTGAGAGGTCACAGTGACCTTGACCTTTGACCACCAAAATCTAATCAGTTCATCCTTGAGTCCAAGTCGATGTTTGAGGCAAATTTGATGAAACTCTGTCAAGGCATTCGTGAGATATCGCGTTAACAAGCTGGAAAATGGCGTTTGAGAGGTCACAG
The DNA here is from genome assembly GCF_964638095.1 of Poromitra crassiceps. Classification (NCBI taxonomy): domain Eukaryota; kingdom Metazoa; phylum Chordata; class Actinopteri; order Beryciformes; family Melamphaidae; genus Poromitra; species Poromitra crassiceps. The sequence goes on from NC_139635.1 coordinate 37,037,844, forward strand.
TGACCTTGACCTTTGACCACCAAAATCTAATCAGTTCATCCTTGAGTCCAAGTCGGTGTTTGAGACAAGTTTGATTAAATTCCGTCAAGGCATTCCTGAGATATCGCGTTAACAAGCTGGAAAATGGCGTTTGAGAGGTCACAATGACCTTGACCTTTGACCACCAAAATCTAATCAGATCATCCTCGAGTCTAAGTCGATGTTTGAGGCAAATTTGATGAAATTCCGTCAAGGCGTTCCTCAGATATCGCGTTAACAAACATCGTACGGACGGACAACCCGGATCCATAATGCCTCCGGCCTGGCTATCGCCGGCGGAGGCATAAAAAGAAGAAGCAGCTTGAAACTAACCCACTGTTAAAGGAACACTCCGCCCATTTTCAACCAGCTTTGTATCATTAGAACATCAGTAGTATATCAGAAAACTGTAAACAGTTTTGAAGTCTGTCATTTAATTTGACAGTTATTGAGTGTTAAAGTGTGGACCAGTGACATCACTGGTCCACACTAACTCAAATTAATAACTCATTAACTCATTCAGGGCCAGTTTAGGACTGCCAATATTTAGCACAGGCCAAAGATTTTCATAATTGTTGGTCATCTTTCAAGACCCACAGTAAATTATCTATTAGCACCAGAGTGATTTGCAATACCTCAAAATGAAGATGTACGTCTCTGGGTTCACCAGGAAAAAAAAAGTTAGCTTTTAGCATGTTCTGTACTCTACTTATATCCATTTATATACACCCTGTTTTCACCCAAAATGTCTCTCTCTCAGATGACAAACAGGAGCAAATGCAATTTCTGTAAAATATACATTCTCAAGCAGAACTCGCTCTCAATTCTTTTATTTTGAACTGTATTGACATCAGACATGTAAATACTATTCGTTATGACACAAATGAAAAAAAAAATATATATATATATATATATATATACACATGAAGTGCTTTTTTTTTACATTCAACAATATAGCAGTGTGAGTGAGTGTGCAGACAGACACACAGACAGACAGACAGAGAGACAGACAGACAGACAGACACACCGACAGACAGACAGACAGACAGACAGACAGACAGACAGACAGACAGACACACACACACACACACACACACACACACACACACACACACACACACACACACACACACACACACACACACACACACACACACACACACAGACACACACACACACACACACGATCCCCCTTCGTTGCGTGATTTCTAACCCCACATAGGATAAGCAATAACCACGCCCTGTGGCGCCGGGATTGGCCAGGAGCAACACTGGAGCAGAGACACTACACTGGAGGGCACGCAGTCCAGCGATTTCATGAAGCTCTTGAGAACGGGCAGCGGACTTCTGCCTGCCTAGCTGTTCATGTGCTGCTCGTCCATGTGCCCTGTCATATTCTCCCTGCTATCGTTGCCGTTTTCCCCTCGGCTATTCAACACGTCCTCACCGCCCTCTGATCACTGCTGATCGATCATTTCCTCATTCCTCCGATGATCAAACGCATCTGTGGATTACTTTCTCCGGTTTTCTCCGGCTGGCACACAGGAAGGCTGGCACACAGCAAAGCGACCAGCTCCTGCAGCGCGCGAGGGGCGTTTCAATGGGGTTTCTCCTGTCAGCACAAGGCAAGCTCCTTATCGTTTTCTGATATTCCTCCTGCTCAATTTCAAAACAACAGCTGCGGTATGTGTTTGTTCACGTGTTGTCTTAGATGATAGGGACCTGATACCATGTGACAGGCTGGGGAAGTGTTTTAACTACGCCCTGCAGTAATAAAAACAAAAACACGTCAAACACGTCATTGGCCCTCTGGGCTATTCCTGATAAGACGTCAAAGACGTCATTGGCCCTGAATGAGTTAACTCAAATCAACTCTCAATAACTGTCAAACTATTCATCATTCATCTAGTTTGACAGTTATTGAGAGTTGATTTGAGTTAATGAGTTATTAATTTGAGTTAGTGTGGACCAGTGATGTCACTGATCCACACTTTAACACTCAATAACTGTCAAATTAAATGACAGACTTCCAAACAGTTTACAGTTTTCTGATATACTACTGATGTTCTAATGATACAAAGCTGGTTGAAAATGGGCGGAGTGTTCCTTTAATGCATGCAGCACGTGATACAAGTTTTTAATCTGGGGATTTGAAGTCTCGTAGTGTCCCCAGCCTAATCACCAATCTCTCCTTGTCCAACCAGGTGAGATGAATTCACATTCAATTTCACTTTCAATTAAACTTTAATTTCCGACCATTCAAACTCAGAATAACTGCATCAAAACTGACAGCAGATGAGAAAATGTGAAATTAAACTAGCTCTATGATACAGACCGCCACCAAGCACACACAGCTACCACAACCCACTTGCTGCTTCAGCTTTAAAATGATAATCAAATCTGAGATTTGGTGAAGGCAAAACACTTTCATGTCGAGCTGCAATCAAGGCATCAGACTACAACAGATAGAATATATATGGCTAGTGATGAGAGTAATACAGATCAGTCTCTTTGATATCACAGAAGTATGACATCAGTAATGCAGCTGGCCTGTGACATTTACAGACTTTCCAAATGTTTCCCCATAAAATAGCTTTATGCAGACATGCAGACAGACAGACAGACGGACGGACGTGTTTTCTTTGACTGGATTGAGTAGTGGGTAGTGGCTGAGCCACACCATACTACCAACTAATGTCAACCATCACCTGTAAAATGACACGGGGTTTACCTTCTACCTCAAATGATTATTCATACTGGGAACAGGGAACAATATATTTCTAGAATTGTTTTCAGACATTTTGGTGCAAAGTTGACCCCTAACTTATAGGAATTATCAGATAACATTGAATTTTCTCTACTTTACCAGACTTTCAAAGACCTCTGAAAAAAGGCTGACATTAGTCTCTCTGCACTGGCAGCAATTTGACAGGATAGAACATTGGTAACTGCAGCTTTCTACTGATAACAGCGTCTCAGTTTAAGGTACAGCAAATTGCTTTTATTTGAGAAACAATCATAGCAACTGGTTGTGACATGGATACCAAAGTCAGCAATCTAGCAAACTCGTTTTCTTTGATATGGTTACCGAACTAAGAAATCTAGCAAACTCATTCATTGCAGTTTTGAAACTGCAATGGTCCCGCACGTCATGAAACTCACCCAACAAATAAATAACCATAAAAAAACGTTCACTTCATGTTAACCTCAAAACTAGAATGACACTATTTAACATCCATCAGGACGCAAAGTGGGAAATTAACTCCAAGCTAATTCTGGTGACCTTTGGCTGCTGAACAAGCCCCTCCTGAGGTTGTTTTCTACTGTCAAAGCAAAGCAAACTAACTTGTATCTTTAGATAGCAATCCAGCAGCCAGTAAAGCTGGTATACAAAAGCAGTTGTTGGGAGATAAAAATATATATATATATTTGTTGATTCTGGAGCTACTGAAGCTAGTGTGGATATTTTCCTCATCTTAGTTAAAAACCTGTGCTGCGGCATTTTAAACAAAGTTCAAGGTGACTAATATTTCCTTCAGTAAGTCATGAGAAAGGTAAATTGATCTACAGATTGATCTGATCAGTGATATTGCAAAATAAATAAACAACAACCCGTCAGCACATCCACCACCTGAGTCACTAGGGCTGGCAGCGTTTCCCTGAGCTGACTGAACATTTTCTAACCAGAACAGCCAACTGAAGACAAAACTCACACCATGGCACATTATTTTAGTGATCAATGCTTTTTTTACTAGTGGAAAGGCACGGCAGAGTTGGTCTCACAGAAGAACTGAATAACGAATAGGGGTGGGGGAAAAAATCGATTCGCCTAAGTATCGCGATTTTTAATGTCACGATTTTTTGAATCGATCTTTTATTCCAGAATCGATAATCGCAAAAAATAAATAAAAAATGGGTGCTTGCAGTCAGGCCACTCACTGAACAGCCGGCCAGGCACCGCCTACTGGTTTACTAGTGGTTTTATTACTTTATTAGTTAGTCTGAAGTAATAATTACACTTCAGGGTTAAAGTGGGTGCATCTCATTGTAAAATTGGACTTCAAACGGCCCAAAACTGGCTTCAAACGGCCCAAATTGGGCTTCAAACGGCCCAAATTTCACACGCGTCGGCCCATATCGGCCTGGCCTGCTTGGTATCTAATGCCCGGCCTGAATTATGATCCCAGTCCGCCCCTGTTTTTAACTATATCGCCCAGCTCTACTCATGATATATAATATACAGTCTCTAGTGTATGATTCAACTTTTCCCATGTTCTAATCTAGTGTAAAAAAGCAAACGAACTGAAAAAAAAAAGAAAAAAAGAAAAGAAAAATCGCAATAAATCGTAATATCGAATCGCAATAATCGTAGAATCGCAATACTTAAGAATCGCAATATAATCGAATCGGCACCCAAGAATCGTGATAGTATCGAATCGGGAGATAAGTGAATCGCCACAGCCCTAATAACGAACAGTTTCTTTCTTCTCGTTTTCACCATCCCCCCCCAAAAAACAAAATAAATGTCCACAGATAATCAAAAACACAAAACAAAACGGAATAAAGTTTAAGTACACTTATCATATAGCATCTCCTTGTTTCTGATAGAATGAAGATTTGCACACTTGCATAAATAAATACAAATAAACAATTGGTGCACACAGCAGACTTTGAGCGCAGACATCGGCTGATGCAGATTATCTCAAAATGCCAATAATCGGCCCGATTAATCGGTTCCATCACTACATGTCGTGTAAAAGCTCAAAACTAGAACGATAGTATTATTGTCCCATCAACACACAACACAGGAAATCAACTGCCAAGCAAATTCAGGTGACCGTTGGTTGCTCTACAAACCACTCCTGAGGTTCTTTTCTGCTGGAAAAGTAAATATACACACAAATAAACACTCATATCTTGAGATAGGAAACCCTTATAACTCAGATTTGGTCAAATCGCAATCTTTTGATCCAAGGCGGAGGGCCCATGAAACCCTTTTCCTTTCAAAAAACTACTCTTGACACAGCTTTTTGTGAATCCCTGAAAAAGTTAACTCACAAATACAAAAACCTGACAAATAGCGTTCGAGAAGGTTTCCCATCCATCGCTGAGGGAAACGCTACATTTACTCCACAAACGGAGACCTAATGAAACGACTCAGGTCCTCAGGCAGGCAGATGCAGTGATGTGAGTGTGAGAGTCTGGTGTAGCAGAGACGAGCCCACTCACGCTGTATGTGAATTAGCTGCTTTGGCATCTTGAAGTCCCCGGGGTAGAGGGACTCGTAGTAGGCGATGTCGCTCTCCGCCTCGGGGACCGGGATGACCATGTTGTCCCGCTTCTCGCCGTACACCTGCTGCGCCGAGATGGCCCGCTGGAGATGGTGTTCCTGCAGAGACAGAGAGAGGAGATCTCAATCATTTGGCATTTCTATTCTATTCCTATGGTCAAATAAGAAGTATGCAACAGCAGAGTTTCTCGGCGGAAAAGACGTTTTGGCCATTCTGACTGTATCCTACGCTGATTGGCTTAAAAAGGACTGGATTTGGTGATGCTGATTGGCTAAAGGAGTTGTCTGTCAAGGCAAGTACTCCCCACCCACTGAAATCACTGTGCACAGCTTGGAGTCCAGACGGAACCACAGAACGAAACGGAGCCGGATGGTTTTTAACCAGGCTACAAGATAACAAAACAAGGACAGATTGTCTGCACAGTTTGTGTTATGGTTGTAGCAAAGTAGTGATCAAGGAGTAGGCTAATTATTTAAAATTTTATAAATAAGGACCACAATAAAACAATCCTAGTTTTCATCTTCCCACTAGGTGTGCTAAAATAACACGATTCATTTAAGAATCATGACTCATCTTCCACAATTCTCAATCGATTCACAACTCCCAAGAATCAATTCTTTTTATTTGATTTTTAGTATTACTTTAGCTTATTTACAAGTCACTGAGAAATACAAATTATTTGTGCAAGTCTAGCATGAATAAAAGTTACCCTTTGTCTTAAGTTTGCCTTTGTGTATAGTCTTTCTTTATATTATTGCAGTGCTTCTCAAACTTCTTCATGCCAAGGACCCCTAAATTGATAAAAAAAATTAAACCACGTTCAACTTTTTGCTACTCTACACTAGAACCAAAAAGTATTTGCCAAATTTTACATTTGACAAATACAAAGGAATCCTTGACATTGTCCTTTGGCTCTGCCGGTTAATCAGTCAGTTGGCCTTATCTTCCCCCCATGAGAGCCTGCCAAGCCAGTAGGGGGAATGTGCCGGTGACTAACTGGCTGGCTAACTGGCAGTAGGGATGGTGAAAATGATTTAACTGACAAAATGTACTACATATATATATATATATATATATCTATATATATATATAATTGGGGGGGAAGGGGGGGGCAGTCGTTAGTCGCTGCAGCCTCTCTCTGCTGTCTGTGTTGGGGCTATAGAGTACCGCAGGGACGACCACCAGTCCACTTTTACAACTTTTTTTTTTACGTTATCTGAAAATCGTGTTAAAAAGAAAAATGCATTTACGCTTCAAAAGTCATAAAAGTGGTCCACGTTTGTGAAGATTATCCTGCTGAACACAAGTTATCACTCCCATAAACTTGTTAACCACAGACCTTATTTCATGCGTTTAAGCGAAATCCCAATTCTAAAACCCCATAGCCTTTTCCCATGACAAACCAAAGTGCTACTTCCGGAGTCATTCCTGTGGTACTCCATTTCTCCACATAACGTAAACACACACACACTGATGCGCGCACACACACATTGAGAGAAACTAAACGCGTTTCAACAGACTACCAGACAGAGCCGTTGTTACCTCGCGATCATAACACATAGGAAGCCAAGACAGTGCTATTTTGTTTGGCTAGCAAAAGTTAACTAGTTTCCAGGTCAATAAACAGCCGTACCGCTATCACAAGAGCTCTTCCATCTTTTAAGGCGCTGTGCCGTGCTGCCAGATTGAGCGGTTTTCAGCTTAATTGGGCTGTTTTGGATTGCATTGTGCACAGGGAAATGGGCATGGGCGGGTTTTGAGACTCGCTTGTTTGGTTTTGGGGCTGGAATATGAATATGAAACCATCAGTTGTAGCTGGCAACACTGTACTTCTGTCAGCAGTTCCTGGGGGGGGGGGGGTAACTATTAATTGGTCAAGATGATTAATGTCAGTTAGACATTTAACTGTTGACATCCCTAACTGGCTGGCGTCTTGTCTGAACAGTCCCAGAGCCGGGCACTGTGCCACTGGCAGGCAGTCTGTCAACAAGGCAGCATGCTGCTGGACTCGTACCGCAGCTCTCTGGAGACAATGTGTGTGTTTATGCTTTTCCCTGTGGCGGGCGGAGAGTATCTCTGCCTGTGGGAGGTAGACAGCGTGCGAGTGAATGAGTCAGCGCGAGTGTACGTTTTGCGTGTGTCAGTCAGAGCGTGTGAAACGTCACGATCACAAACTAATGCATTTATGGTGCGGTTAACTCAATGATGTGCAGACATGTACACAAGGCTCCCATGGTAACTCAGTGTGCATGATTGGTTACAGATTTACTATAATAATCGTCAATTTCATTGCATCTTTGATTTGGGGCACAGTAGAAAAGACGGAGCACAATCAGTTTGACACAAGAAAAAACAGTAAAGACTGTATCTCTCCTTGCATTTTGTGTCCCACCTTTTCTAGTCCCAGCAAATGTTACAGCTTCCTTCTCATGGTGGAAGTGCAACCAACCGGTGTGTTGTGGCTGCAGGCTACACATTTACTTGTGAGAGGCTTATGATCTTGCGTGCTGCCAGAAATCGGTAATCCAACATGGCAGACAGTCACTGTTGTACATTATCAGGGTGTCAACCTGAACAAATCCCAAGAGGAAAATGTACAGTGAAGTTAGGTATTTCTAGGGATGCCACGGTGTGGACATTTTCTCACCGGGTAATAAACACGTGACAGGTTTTACCGGTGACATCAGGTGTGTTACTGCACTGGCTGTTACCGGTGACATCAGGTGTGTTACTGCACTGGCTGTTACCGGTGACATCAGGTGTGTTACTGCACTGGCTGGCGGAAGCCCTCACATGAGTTCGGACACCTTTTCAGACCCTCCTGGAGAAGAGAGACTAACGTCATTAGCGACAAGTCTGTGGATTCTTTCTGGCCATGGGGTTAACATTACCAGCAAGCAACAGTAAGCCAGGCAATGACGATAGCCGAGTAGCATGTGCTTTCATCACAGCTAAGTCCGATAGCATCAATGCTAACTGTAGTTATGCTAGCTGACTTTTAACTATGGTATTAGCATCGATGCTAGCAGACTTTTAGCTGTGGTAATAAAACCACATTTCCAGAGATGGCAGTGACAACAGAATACACACAGGCGTAGATAAAGGTCTTACCTACGTGTGTATGAGGGAGGATTGTGCTGTACAACTAACATTACTTGCTGGACTAACCAGAGAGAACAGTGCAGCCACACTCAAGACAGCCCAGATAGGAGGGAGCGCTTGTAATTTACACCGGCGCTCCCTGAAACTGGCATGAGCGGGTGGAGTTTTTTCTTTCATTTCTTCCTCCATAAAGTGAACGGTGTTACCAGTAGGCATGTTAGGTAGTCGGTGTATGCCACACGACCGTGCAACACCGATTACCAAGCCTAGGTACGGTACTTCATTATCGGACTGCTTTGTTTAGATCCAGCTTGTTGTGTGCATTTCCAGAGAGTGCCGTCTGAAATTTCACTCAATACTCTGGAGTTTGCTAGATTGACAACTGATGGCATTCTGTCAATCAATTCAAATAAGCAATTATCTGTAAAAATAAATCAAAGCAAGCACCCCCCCCCCTCACTTTATACCGAACAAAAATATAAACAACTTTTGTGGTTTTGCTCCCTTTTTTCGGGAGTAGAAATTAAAGATATACAGTAAGACTTTTTCGAAGCGCACAAAAAGGCTTTTCTCTCTGAAATGTTTGTCACATAGTTGTTTAAATCCATGTTAATGAGCACTTCTCCTTTGCTAAGAGAATCCATCCACCTGACAGGTGTGGCATGTCCACATGCTGATTAAACAGCAGGATTATTGCACAGGTGTGTCTTGGACTGCTCATAATAAAAGGCCAGTTTGATCACAGCAGCACAAAGCCACAGATGTTGCACATCTTGAGGGAGTGCACAATTGGCATGCTGACTGCAGGAATGTCCACCAGAGCGGTTTCCTGTCAATGTCACATAAGCTGTCTCCAATGTAGTTTCTGTACCCTGATATCCAGTGTGTGTGGTGCATGAACGTTGGGCTGGGCGATAAAACAAACGATAGCAATATATATATCGCCATAGAGATATGACCTGATCACTTGACTACACCACTGGGTTGGTGGATGCCAGAACTGAAGTCACTCCAGTCCTCTATTTCACCAGTAAAATAATAACACAGGTCAGGACTGGACCTAAAATTGATGGGATGTTACCCGTCAAGTGGCTGGAAAAGTAAAGTTCACAGCCATTAAAATGAACCAGCATTTGATGAGTGTTCCATGTAGGGATGCAGCGGTATGAGTTTTTGACGGTATGATAACCTAACCTTGGGCAGAAAAAAATAATCAGGGTATCGTATTCAGGGTATCGTCCACGTACCTGGACTGTCTGCAAGCGACGGGCACTTTCTTTCAGGGGGAAACGGCTGATACCGTGGGGAAGGTATGATGGCAAATCTCAGTGGTTTTGATACCGTCACTTTTTCAAACCGCGGTACCTTTAAACTGGAAACCGCTGAATCCCCAGTTCCATGTAGTCGGATGGTCTTCACTATTCAAAGTCTATGACCTGGGCCCTGGGATACTTCATTTTGTAAGTGGCCAGCCATATTTTATGCAGTGCATTGTTCCCAAGGCAGTGTCCAGTATTCAAAGTTGACAGTGAGAGTCATATTATGCTCCACTCTGTTCTGCACTGAACTGAGGATGCTGCTACTCCAGTAACACTGAAAATGCTGCTGCGGACACGCCTTTCAATTTCATTCTCAGAGAGCTGCCCTAAGATGTCCAAACCTCTTCTTCTGCATCAAACCTATCCGAGGTGTTGGGCCTTGACCTCCTCAGCTCATGTGCGGTTGCAGAACATTCCAAGTTGCTATCCAGCTCTCACTGAAACATTCCCCTGGCGAGCCCACGCCTAAAACCCCCCACGTCCACTTCCTGCGGCCTCTCCGCAACGAGGAAAGACTCATAAAAGTCAACAGCCTTGACGAAAAGGCTTCTGCTGCCAAACCTAATCAAGCGCTGCGTTTGTTTACTTCCCTGGCCATGGCGACTTGCCGGAGTTAGATTGAGGTGAATGGGCAGAATACAGACAATCAGCAGATGCCCTCATACACGCGCACGCTCTCTCTGTCGGCTGGTCTCGCTCGCCCCTCCCTCCCGCACGCCGTCCAGAAATAGCATTTTTGAATGACCGTATCGATCACTGTCAAGTGTGCCGAGGCAGCCAGAGCAGCTCGTCCTCCTGCAGTCTGGCCTGTGACAGCTACTGTCCCAGACACTGTAAATGCCACTTAACATGACGGACAGCCACAGGGGACGGCCGTAACATGAGGGGACAGCCAAGGCTGTCCAGGGATGCAGAGCTCAAGACAGTGACAGGCCCTGTGTGGGACAGCTTGATTCTGCTTCACAGAGTTTAAATGCCCTCAAATTAACAGCAGCCTGTGTTTTTGGCTGAGGCTGATTGGTTCACCAGGTAACCAACCATGGATTAGTTTCCTTCCTTTCCATAAAAAATATATTTAGGTGGTAATTAAAATAATTTGTGTGGCAATGTCTACTGGGCAAAAAAGCTTGTTTTCTCATTATGTACGCCTACTAAAATTGCATAAAACTAGAACGACCGCACCGCGGATTTATGCCTCCGCCATTAGTTCATTCTTGAGTCCAAATCGGCATTTGAGGCAAATTGGAAGAAATTCCGTCAAGGCACTCCTGAGATGTTGCGTTACAGAGCTTGGAAATTGGGTGTGTGAGGTCACAGTGACCTTGAACTTTGACCTTTGACCACCAAAATCTAATCAGTTCATCCTTGAGTCCAAGTCGATGTTTGAGGCAAATTTGATGAAACTCCGTCAAGGCATTCCTGAGATATCGCGTTAACAAGCTGGAAAATGGCGTTCGAGAGGTCACAGTGACCTTGACCACCAAAATCTAATCAGATCATCCTCGAGTCTGGATGTTTAAGGCAAATTTGATGAAATTCCGTCAAAGGGATTCCTCAGATATCGTGTTAACTAACATCGGACGGACGGACGGACAACCCGGATCCATAATGCCTCCGGCCTGGCTATCGCCGGCGGAGGCATAAAAAGGGAGTGAAACTGATTAAATACAAGCAGGCAAGTTTAAATTCCAAAGTCCATTCTCACTCTTTCTCCAGCTGATGCTCGCCCATCTGGCAGATATGACCTGATCACTTGATGGTGGCAAGTTCTCGCGCTGCTCGTGGAAAAGGCCAACAACAAGAAATATTAGGGAAAAGGGGAAGTCGATCCTAACGATTTCACCGTTTTGGAGCTGCAGAAACCGTGGACAGGTGACATGACCCACATTCCAACCCAGTGAGGTCACACAGTGAGAAACTGGTGGCCTGCCAAAAGTGTGCGTCTGTGTGTGTGCGCGTCTGTGTGTGTGTGTGTGCGCGTACAAGACGACTGTCTGGCACAGCAGCAAACACAACAGAACAGATGCCTGGTTCCCAGCGGGGCCGCTGACCTCGCTCTCACAAGACAAAGTGTCTGGCCCAACACAAACAAGCCGCACGTGCCCAGAGACTTCCAGCAACCACAGCTCTTCAGCGTGATGCGCGCGCACAGCCCGGAAATCACAAAACCAGATGCTGGACTAAACTAAAGCTATGATTTATGAAGGCCCAGTCCAGCAACAAACACAGTGAAGCCTGCAGTCTTGCGCTCGGGGACGTGCTAAAAGCGACTGCCGCTAAATGTAGCTTACAAAAAGGCCCAAACCTACACAGCTTTGCTCTGTGGTCTGAGTTTCGACAGCTCACTATTTAAAGCGCTCCATTACCAGAGAAGCAGGAAGTACGGTCGGGGGGACACCACACGTTCCCCTGCGGACCACTGAACACGCTGTGGGAAGGCTAATGTGGTTGAGGTGGATGAGCGTACGTGCAAGGCAGACTTGGCTTAGATGCTTTCTCAGAACTGCCAACAGTGCACGGCTGCTACTGAAACCACATTTAGTTTGAACTCGTCTGTGACGCTCCATAGACCCTTTTCACAGCAACCGCTTTGGGGTGGTAAAGCAGGAAGTACAGCAGGTGTGTAACCAATACCATTTAATGGCGGTTGCATTCCATGTAGGTATTCCAGCGCCAGGGCCCTCATTAATGCTATTGGTTACACTTGCTTTACTTCCTGCTTTACCCCCTCAAAATGGCTGTTGTGACAAGGGCCTCTATGGGTCGAGAAATTGGGGGTTTGATTCCCACTGGGGCCACACACACTAAAAACACAATACACATCATCACTACACTGGTAAGCACTGACAGCCTGCACATTTGTATTCCAACCAAACACTATTCAGCATTTCTTAACGGCGTACACTGCTCTATATAATATCCAACTACAATTAACCATTAAGAATATTCCCCATTGCAATCAGACATCTTCAACTGCGACGTAGAAATTCAAAACAGACTGCTCCAACCGCTCGGCAGGCATGCGGTGGACCTCTTATGATAATATAGCCGTTACATAACGAAGCATCCAGCTGAGACCAGCGGAGACTTTCTAGCGACAGCGCCCCCCCCCCCCCCTGCGAGCACTGCATGCCTCTGCCAGCCTGCTGTGCCATCTGACACACTGAACCTCTGACACCACACAGGCCTCCAGGAGAGCAGGCGGCCACACACTGCATAACAACAACAAAGCTATACTCCAAGGATCCCTGGAGGGAAACTCCCCCCAGTCACACAAAATGTCAGACTGCTGCTGGGTCAGCGGCAACACAGCACCCCTAAATATAGACCTGGGTCCTGCAGGTGACGGTAAGGCACCTCTTAAATATGGACCTGGGTCCTCCAGGTGAAGGTAAGGCACCCCTGGATATGGACCTGGGTCCTCCAGGTGAAGGCAGTCACTTTGCTACCCTGCTGTCAAATCAGTTAAATGTCAGAATGGAACAAACATGCACTTAAATCTTCCATGTGCGCACCTAGACTACAAGGCATTCTCTGCTTCCTATCCATAGTATTCCCATCATGATGTCACTAGCATTTTCCTACCAATATGGCGCTACAATACACAGCTCATTGACTGGTTGTGTCACTTGATTGTAATCACCTGTTAATTGATTACAATCACCTGCTATTTTCCTACCAAGATGGCTGTGTGGTGCTGTAACAGAATACTATCAATAGATTGTGGCTGTTGGGAGGCCAAATAATCCAGTACAGGAAAAGAAAAAAAAGGAACCAAAATAAAAAGTGTCCACCTGCCACAGCGGCTGGTGCATTCTCAAACAGTCACCCACACTCTGCCTGCCCTGTGAGGTCAAACCGTCCCCCGCACACTTCCACCCTGCCTCCACCCTGCCATATGAGCTCTTCTAGTAAATGGGACGTCCAAACAATGGCTGGTCACCTGCCAAAGTGGCTGGCAACAGAGTCGTCAAATCAGCCACTGCCAAAATCTACTGGCGCTGGAAAACTGGGCAGGTGGAAGAGGTTAACTTCCCTTCTTGGAAAAGAGAAGGGCGGCAGGTGACCACAGTTGTACTACAGGCAGACGTGCACGTCAACACTGGGTAGGCTAACTAGAAAGAGGCTAACTAGAAAGAGGCTAACACTCGCAGTCATCAGCACAGCTCTTCTGGTATACCACCATGTCCCCCGACTGACACAGCAGCATGGCTTTAATACAGCATTATATACATTTAGCTAGTGCTGTCATGCTGGAGGTGAGCTCATATCATTCATCATAATGTATATATATGCTATATATGATATCTATATCATATATATCTATATATGTCATATAGTTAGGCACGCAGAACGATGAATCCAGTGCTTTAACAGTGAAAATAGCTGCATTAAATATACAATGCAGGACGACAACCTCACTCCTCCATACAGGGAACTCGAGGACTCCAGTGTCGCAATATGGCAACAATAACATTTCATGACATGAGTGTTGACAGCCAAGTGTAGTTGACGCGTGGGAACCTTATTTTTACAGTCTATGGTGGGAACCTGCAATAGTACTGCAAGCTGCATCGTGTTACAATGTCAGCTCACACCCACCATCACCAAGAGTAAACACATACAGACACTACGTATCCTGTTCAACATTATGACTAACGTTAGATACAGTTGCCCAATGCATGGCAGCAGTGTTGACATTCCTGTCTAGCTGTGCCACCGATGCCACATGCTATTTGAAATCACGAGCTCCCCCTAGGCCTGGTCCTTCGCAATTACGCCAACACAAGGCCCCATCCTGACAGACGAGACAAAATGTCGGCGTCGCTAAAGTCACATGACTCCTTTGTACTCTGAAAACCGTCTCACGCATAAACAAACCGTCCAAACAGGACAATTTGATCCAATATTGACACAATGTATCCCCACTTCACCCAAACGGACATCAAAGTCCGCTCATATAGGCCGTTTGGGCCAGGATTCCGTCGTGTTTCTGATGAGAAAACTGACCGCCATTTTGTGAAAGCTTGCGCAGAAAAAAAAGAGAGGGACACCTCTTATAATGTAAAAAATAAGGCATTAAGAAAAGCGTTTATTTGCAGATTTCTTAACAATTAAAGCATACCGATTCCTCTTCTTTCTCCATCCCCGTCGGCATCTGCGGCACTGCCCGGTTAATGGACGCATACTCGTGTAGGTCGGGTAAATCCTCACAGCGGAAGACGGGGAGCGGCTTGGAAGCGTCCAGCGCCCGCGCCCGAAACGACAATTTACTCATTCTGTTTTTCACACTTCCAGATGCGATATAGACCCGTCCGCTCTCCTAATGTTCACCACGGTGCCGACTGGACCGAACATGGATGATTCTGTGCGGGTGTTCTCTGTTCTAACGTTCGACTGGCTGTCGCTTGGAATTGAGGGCGTCGCCAAAGGAGCCGGGGGAAGGCCCGGGTCTTGGTCGCTCTCTCTCGGACTCTTTTTTGCCGACGCTCCGCTGGCTCAGTGCGCCATGGACAACATGGCGGACATTTAAAAAAAGTCTCCGGCTCCGTGAGCGAGCTGGAGCTGGAGCGGTCCAACCCACCCAGAGACCACCGACCATTCACCCGCGCTCCCGAGCGCAAGCGCGTTCGCGACGGTGGGGGGAAGGGGGCGAACCACACACACATACACATACATTATGGAAATAATAAACATGAGGCGTGGGCGAAATATTAATTGATAAAATAAATATAGAAAGGTATGAATAAAAATAAACAATTTTAAATGGCCAAAAAATATTATAACCAATCATCTAAATTAATGTCAATTGAAATATAAAAAGATTATACAGTATTATAGTACAGTATCACATTAAGAAATATTAATTAAAATACATACAAATATGATTAATGAAAATATACAAATAAAAATATATAGAGCTACAGTTAAATAAGGTCACGAAAGTGTGTGCAAGTAATTAAATGTTCAAAAGCTTACTGCAATATTTTGAATGACTTAACAATAAAACAGCCAAAATCTACAGAATTTGACACACTTTAGTGTTGTCCAATGTAGATTATTATGTTTGGGGATGATTGACAGGACAACATAAATGTATTTTTTTAGGCACCCCTGAAATGAGCACCATGATGTTTTTAATTAAAGTTCACTCTTTGGTATAATGTCAATATGAGTGTCCCCTGGTTCAATAAACATCTACCCAAATACAAATGCCCTAAAATACCCCGGGGGAATACAAATAAAATGCCAATTTAGTAGAGCTGTAATGCATGTTCTATTAAGTTAGTTGGTTTAATTATTCAGTGTGTGTTAAAACTGGAGGAAGAAAACCCTGAACCTGACAGGGTTGCAAATAAAACATTTTCTGTTACAGGCCTTCAACTATCAAATAGTTAAATTGTTCCTGCCAATAGACTGAAAGAACAATTAAATATATTCAACTTAACTAAATCCCATTACTTTTGATCCATTATTCCAAGCAGCCAGGGGCTTAGTGGAGGGTAACACAGGGTAAACACAGTTTACCCACCTATTTGAAATGAGGCAGAGAGTTTACTCGCCTATGTTCAGATCAACTGTATCAATCAATGAGGGGAAACAAGGTGGGTAAACTACTCAGCCTGGATAGTTCACCCACCTCTGTATTTACCACTAACACCCCTGCCAGCAGCCCACAATAAACAATGCTTATTCCAGATGAAATGCTTCACGGGACCTGTTCAGCTTGTGAACAACGTCGCCCTCTTCTGGTGTGACAGGTGAAGAAGCATCACACAGAGTGACGGATGGGAGTTTAAGCACATGCTTCAACTTCAGCCTAGTCTCGGGGGCGTTGCAGACGGCAGCTAGACCTCGAACATCAGCTTAAAGAGGGGGTCGCAGGGGAGACCCCAGCAAAATTAGCATATTGTGATTTCACTAGGATTTCAATGACTAGAAGTTAGCCCAAGGAGAGAATGTAGTGCATAATCAGAATAACTATTAATCCCCAGGGGGAAATTATGTATAATAGTTGGTAATAGCTTTCACTCTCTCCTGTTATGTCCCCATCTACATTATATTATACTGCTGTTCAGGCCAGCTGCGTCGAGTCAGTGTTGTGGAGCGGCGCAGCCCTACAGCGAGGGTTTTGATGCCAGACTATGAATTCTGATTTAGACAGAACATCCTGCTGATGGCACATATTACAGCACCAAGCATACACTTTAATAGAATGTCAATGTTAGTACCATGCTTAACTCCCTGAACTGTAAGCTTAAAGCGGCAAGCCCCCCCTCCAGTCTATTGTCATTGTTAAAGATATTTCATGTTTCCTGCCCTGACCATGTTGATTAGCCACATGTTTTTTTTGACAAATAACTGATTTTGTGCTCAAAGTTAAGAAAAAAAATAGGCTGTTGCTAAAATGGAGACATGACGTAGGACTCAATGGAACGCTATAGTGATGCGTCATGTCAATTTGATTCTGACTGAGGGCGAGCTGGCATGTTAACTAGCTAGCTGTTAGCTACGTTAGCTAAGCCCGTTGCCTGCTGCTGTAACAATGTTCGCCGGCCTCAAAACGCCACTGAATGACCAATTCGAGTTAATTGTTGTTGATGATGAAGCAATATTGTGGCTTCTAAATTAACGTTTTACGGAGGGGATACCGTTTCCAGCGTAACTTCCACTGTAGGGCAGACAAAGAGTATACGCCTATTTCACATCCCACCCAAATCAGCCATTTTGTGTCGAAAAGGCAGGAAGTAAAACAGGTGCATGGAAACATTGATTAGAACCCTGGGACTGGACCAGGGCCGTTTCTCAATACCAAGAATGCATTCTTGTTCTTGTGTTCTTCGGGAGAACGTTCTTGCTAGTCGTTCTTGGAAGAATGAACTCGCTAGGTCACAAGCACACATATCGCTGTTGGCAGTTTGAGACGATGCGTTCTTGAGGGTATTGCGCAAGGCCACCTGCGGTACTACACACAAAGCTCAACTGATTTTATTGCTCCATTTTTCACCATACATGTTCGTAAAGTGGCACTTATTGAAACCTATTGCCCTGCTTGTAGGCATCAAAAGTGATCAGAAATTAATTTAGTGGTGAAATAAAACGTTAAATTGTAAAAAACCTCCCGGAGCTTATGGCGTCTTCTCTGCTGCATTCTGCATCCGCTTATGCCGGAATGAATGCTGGGGTACGTGCCTTGCCAAGTTGACACACGTCACCAACCAGAGCATCCTCGGTAAAGTGGGCATGTCAAGAACACATCCGGGAATTTTAAGCGTTCTTTGGCGAAATGTGAACTTTGCATTGGAACAGTACTTGGGCTGCGACTGATGACGTTTCACAGGGACACAAGAACACACAAGAACCCATATTGAGAAACGGCCCAGCTGTCCCTGCAGCAGAGGAAC
This sequence comes from Poromitra crassiceps, assembly GCF_964638095.1. Classification (NCBI taxonomy): domain Eukaryota; kingdom Metazoa; phylum Chordata; class Actinopteri; order Beryciformes; family Melamphaidae; genus Poromitra; species Poromitra crassiceps. The sequence continues at coordinate 37,055,979 of NC_139635.1, forward strand.
AGCAAACGGGACCTTCTTTGCACCTGTGTTTTACTTTCTGCCTTTTAGACACAAAATGGCTGATTTGGGTGGGATGTGAAATAGGCTAATATAAGTCTTATTTGACAACAGGCAGCGCTGCAGCCATGATGTTGCAGTGGAACAAGCCATTAGCTTTCGGTTCTTATCCATTTAAGTTCTTTGGCACAAATCAGATGATGTACAAATATGCAAACATATATTAGAACGTTTTCATAAAACACCAACGGTTATACAGGTAGCAAAACTGACTGGAGGGGCCTTTAATTTGTTCCAAGCTGATTTGGGATCAGTTTTTGCAATAGACCTCTTTTATGTTTGGAAACGGCAATTACGTATTTTGTGGGCGGAGCTGAACTGGTTGCAGAAAGTGACAGCTAGCGGTTCAGCTGTCATAGAAATATGAAAGATCCGGATGCCTCCTCCACATATTTTAAAGCTTTGCCAGCAACAGACAGGAGATCTTACACAAATAAGCTAACTCTTTCAATGGGGTGAGGTTTCCTGACCCGTACTCACTGTCAGGATGCGTCTAGGATCCAACTACATCGCCAAAGTTGCAGTGCCGGACATCGTCGTAATTCCTAGTGGGAAAGTCCAGCGTCTCTACGGCACAAGACGTCTTTTTCCCATATTCCGGGGATCTCTCTAGTTTCGGCTTCACTTGTTTCCTCAGAGTTTCTGCGACCACGCTGCGTGTGCAACTGCAGAGACGTAAGCCTGTGACGTCCACTCCAAATTGTTCTATAGCCCCATGGATAATTGGGGGCTGGAGGACTGTTCTAGGGTCAGGAGGACTTAGATGATGCTTTACCCCAGAGCCCAACAGAATGACACCTTGAACAATGTACAAGCTCAGAAGATCATTTGATAAAAACATGAAGGCATCTCACCTGGTGATGACACTGGGTTTAGCCAGGATCCTCCCAGAGGAACTGAGGCTTCTTTTCTTTGCTTTCCATCATAAAGTTCTGTGACCGTCTCATGACGACCTGAGGGCACATGGTACAAGGAAAGAGCACCAGGACATTTAGTCAAAATGCCATACTTTGTGATAGTCTAGTTCAGAGGTCAGCAACCTATGGCACGCGTGGCGACTCTGGCACGCGAAGTGTTAGCCATTGGCACGGCAGCGCACAGTGGGAATAAGAACATAGCTTCATAAAGCCACGGTTCTCAAACCTTTAGCTTGCGACCCCTTAAAAAACTATGCAATGCCTACTGAGTAGGTGTTCCCCACGCCCCCAGCAGGCTGCATAGGCTTAGGCCATTTCATTTGATTATTAGATCTCTAGAGGCTCAAATAAAAATCTGAAATATGATATAAGTGATAATGTGTATCGTAGAAATATGATTTTTTCCCCATCCCATAAATCCTTCCCGCCCCAAATAAAAATAAAACATCTTAAGACTCTGGAGAGTTTGAGAACCACTGGAACAAAGGATAGTTGAATGAATGTGGGAGCAGTGGAACAGGGATGCAAACTCATGAAGAGTGAAAAGGGTGACAGATATCAGGGCACGGCAGACTCAGAAACCATTCACTTAAATGCCCTATTTTGGGATCATCAAAGGGTGACTAGTTTGCAAAAAGTTTGTTGAAAAATGCAGCATTGAGGCCGGCAGCCGATGCCAATGTTAACGATGGTCTTGTTTGTATATCCCACTGACATACAGTCTTATGGTGTATACACTGTCACTTTACATGCGTCTCAAAATGAATATGGCCACGATTTATTCATGTTAAGATGATGCACTCACCACCTTTAATTGGACTGTCTCCACAAGAGAAGACAAGAGAACTAGAATGAATGAGTATAATACTGTAGATATATAATAATACCAGCTCACAGCTGGAATAAAACACTCTTGATCAAACATTTAACTCCCATTTTACATCTTAGGTGTTTATCTGATGCACTTATTACCTAAATTAAGAGCTGCCAAATCTAAAGATGTCAGCTGTCAGGGCCCCAGAGTCCACAGAAAGATCATGTCAAAGCGACAAGCTATAAAAAGCATAAGCTAACGGGCCCGGCTAACGACAGCGATTGAAGAATTTTCTCTCATTGTGAATGTGATCGATAGCGAACTTCACCTCTGCTCTGCTCAACATACTTATTAGAAAGTGTCAACCTCTTTTAGCCTGCATAAGTGTCAGAAGGGTGGGGTTTGTCCCACAGTATAACACGATTAGTGCCATACAGTGTACACAATCAAGGAAAAGTATTGGGACATTCAATTTAGTATATACGTTTCTGTGATTTTACAACTTACCTGAACGGACTTGATGTAGTCAACCCCACCCATCTGGACTGGCACGGCAAGCAGGTTTCAAACAAATGCCACGAATTGCCAATGCCTACTCATAGTATTACTACCACTACTAGTCAGAATGGCATCGAATAAATAAATAAATAAATGTAAATAATAAAGGAGGCTGTATCATCTCGACCAGTATTCACCCTCTGAGTCCATGTAGGGAGTGGATGGGTGCTATGGGGAGGCAGGCAGGTTAGATAATGCAGGGATCTGTGTGGGGATCAGAGCCCATGTAGGCAGGGCCAAGCAGTTCCCTGACACGCCACACCGCTGCCTGGCGCTGTTCAGCCGCCCAGCCTCTGCCTGTGTGTTCAAACAATGTTATCTTTCTGACTGAGATGGTGAACACGTCTAACGCTAAACTGTGTTAAAGGCTCGTGAAGCTTCCACTGTGCCACCCGCGCCTTCTATAGACAGGTTATTTCCCCCTGCTAGAATGAGGTTTCCGGTGTTGTATTTTTTTTTGCTGTTAATGTTAGCTGGAATAGTGAGCAAAAATCCCGTATTAAACACTAGTGAACATTCACTTTGACTAAACCAATCGATATAAACATGTGCTCGCTTTGGGAGCTGGGGCAGTGATTAGAAACTTGTGGGTTTAGTGCTGACTTACAGCCAGCTGACCAGCCAGGAATTTGATTGCGTGTATGAAATCATCTGATGCCAGAAACACACGATGGGCCTTTTTCATTTTTTCGGCCAACAATTCAAGTTAAAACATGACAAGAAATACTCACCAAGTCGGTCACTCGGCCCACGTCAGGGATTACAAAAAGATGGGACAACATTTCTCCAGGTCACAAGTGAGAGAGGAAAAAAACGCCAGGCAAAGGAGACACGACGTAGCTAGCCACAGAGGGAGAGCTAACTAACATTAAGGTTAGCCAGAGCTCGCTCTCCTACAGTTGTTTTCATAATGGTTGCAAAATACAAACGAGAAAGCGTTATCCAGCCCGTCTGCTTTTAATCCAGTTGGTCGAGAGGAGACAATTTAGTGTGGATGTTTTAGCAGCTGAAACTAGAGATGTGGACAGGACACACACCAAACTGCTCGTCTGTTGGGGGTTAACAACTTTGCTGTAAGAGACGGCCTGCGATTGGACGGCGGGGGCCACCAATCACCTGTGGGTTGGTAACGTCATGCGCCAAAGGGGATGGCTTCCGGGTTCGGCATCCGCCCCGAGAGATTTCACCCACCATTCATTTATCCATAGACATTTTGTAAAAAAAAAAAAAAAAAAAAAAAAATGTGTGTGTGTATATATATATATATACATTTTTTTTAAAATATAGTAGTATAGTATATATATATATATATATATATATACTATACTACTATATACAGTTATATACAGTTTGGTGTGTGTGTGTGTGTGTGTGACTGACGTGTGTATTTTTTATAAGCATTTTACAAAATGTCTATGGAAAAATGGATGGTGGATGAAATCTCTTGGATGCTGAGACTTTGGGGCCGGATCTACCATATGTGCAACCTGGGCAAGTGCCCAGGGGCCCTCAGCATGAAGGGACCCTCACTTTTTTGTGTGCATTTCATTTGTCAGGCTCCACAAAAGTATGACACAAAACGAAGACCAATCAGAATGAAATACTGTAAAGATAGTTGCCCATAAGATTAAGTCTCATGATTGATTGTCATTGGATGGTCAAGTCAAGTCAAGTCAAGTGGTGACTGGTGAGCCATTCATTTTTCCATAGACATTTTGTAAAGTGCCTCTAAAAATAGATGTACTTGGTCAAACAAAGTTATTATAGAATCAGAAGAGATCTTATAGCATTTCACTCGGAGCCCCCTCCCCCTTTTCTGTGCTAATCTGGCCTCTATTATACCTCCATGGTATATTTTATCTTATCTTATGCTTGGTTAAGATTAGGCATTTTGTTCTACTCACCTTTCATTGTTTTCATTTTTATCCAATCTTTAGTTTGAATTTGTATCTCACATTTGATCTCCTTTTTATTTATTTTACTATCAGTTGTTATGCCTTTTTGGTAAAGTTCTCTCCCTTTAGGTAAATGCTACACAAAGTTTATACGATTTTGATTCGGCCATTCTGACAGAAGGGGGGCGCTCGTTCCACCATTGTGGCGCCAGGGATGAGAAGAGTCGCGACTAGTCTCTCGTGGTCAGACCCAACGTCGTACGTCAGCAAGCTTCCAGCGACGGAGGGTCTGAATCACATGATTTGAGCAGATATAATTGTAAATTTTCGAAGCAATAATTCAAATGTAACCAGTTTCAGATGCTCCCGTTTGTCAGGATTATAGACAATGCAAGAAGCAATAACCAATTGTTTCAGCTGTGAACACATGAACTGATATGAACATAATCATTTAACCGCATGGAAGTTGAGGTGGGGGCATCTGTTTTCATGGGCAGAAGGGAGGAAAATAAGAGGAGGACTGAGGAGGATTTGTTCCTTTATCCAGAAACAGTGGGGCTCTCGGCTGGAGCAGTAGAGTTGTATGTTCTTCTGTTCTAGTCGTCTCATCGGCTCCATGCAGTGACTGTAAGATCTTCTGCTAACAGGTGCACTTCTCTAACTTTGAGGCTAGCTAGGCAGACACACCCTGAACATACCAACGCATGAACGACATCACCACACCACAATAATTACACAGCCATAATTGTAAAAATATTGGGGTAATTTGTTTTGGGTCTTTATTTCAATAAATAAATTCAGAAAAGCAAAAAATCGCAAATGTGAATGTGTTGACGAAATTAAAAAGGCACTTAAAAACAAGGGTGACAGGTGGGACCTTATTTTTTTCCCGTAGAAAACTGGTTGTTTGATCAAATAAAATAATAATACAAAGTTTGATCTAGGCACCAGATAAGAACTAAGTGGAAATTACTGACATTTAAAGAAGCTGGGAATATTCCCCATTCAGTTCCTGCATGTAAAACAAGGCATTTCAATACAAGCAATTTGAGTTAGCAGATAAGGCAGGCGTATGTGTATTTGGCATTGCTGTGAAGAATTAGGGACCTGAGTTGGCTTTTAAATTACGCAATTAAAACCCGGAGCCAAACAGTAATACTACTGTACACTGACGTCCTTTCATCTAGAAAGACGGAACGTCTTTTTTTTAGACAAAAATACATTTCATTTGATTGTTCGGATGGAATACATCACTTGAAAAAAAAACATACTATCGCCTTCAACCCTATTCTGTGATCACGTATAATATGGCTTTACACAGAACCCAAGACTAACTGTACACAATTCATTGCTGCCTCACATGGCCGGCTAGCGCTACATGTGAAGAGTCCATTCCAAAAAAGACAGATCGTCCAGCTACTCAAGACAAAATGATTGCGGATGTAACACCTTTGCTTACAAAGTTGCGACATTTTTCACAATAGAATCATTTGAGTTTTTTTAAAACACTGAAGAAGTTCACGCGGCAACTTCCCCCCTGAAAATTGGCTACATATTTGGAATGGAACCCTTCGTTTCTCGCTTCCGTCATCGACATCCAATTCAACCCCTCGACAAAACAGTACTGGCTCGACGACTCTGAAAGGCACAACCAGGCTTTCCGTTACCTTGCCAGTCCTCCGGCGGAAAAATTACAAATCAGTCCACGACATTCTCTCAAGTTCCGCAGAAGATAGAAAAATAAAAAATAAAAACAGACTGTACAATTTCCGAATGATGCATAGAAAAAAACAAAAAGAAAAAAAAACAAGTTAGTAAAACGTACTGAAATAGTGGGAAAATGCTAGCCTGGGTGAACACAGCCTTCAACGTGACGTCACGGACTCTGTCAGTAGCGTAAGTTTCTACGTGACTTTACCCCAGGCTAGGAAAATGCATTGCTATCATTTGGTGACTACAACAACAAAAACAACAACAACAACAGTGAGAGCTTTAAAAAACCCACCCTCCCCCTCCCCCGCTCCCCCCAGCCCAGATTCTTTTGCATACAGTGTTGTCATGACGAAGGGAACGCTCCATCATTTCCCCTCGTACTTTGGATTGACGACGGTCGTTACGGCGCTCTTGTAGATGGGATTCTCACCCTGAGGAAGAGAGAGAAACAACAAGAGTGAGTCAGCTCAAAGACGATGGGGATATCAAAGCAAGACACCCCAACTTCCAGTCACTTCCTGTATCTGTGCCACAGAGGTTTCGCCACTGCCACGCCCACTTAAAGCTAATTTATACTAACTGCGGAGTGTCCGGTTTTCGCGGAGCGGAGGCTCTGTGCGGCGCTCCGCACAGGCTCTGCGGAGGGACTGCACGGAGCTCCGCGCTCCTCTCAAAAAATGTAACTCCGCGGAGCCCGCCGCGAGCTCTTGCAGTCAATTCCGAGGCTATGATTGGCTAATGTTTGCTATGGTTTGTATAGGGAAGAAGCCTCCACAAACTGACCAAGTGACCGGCGAAATCAGTGCAAAATGAACGGGTTTGAGCATCGCCACATGAGTGAAGGAGCAACATGATCCTTTTCTCACAGTCATGAGGGAGCTCATTTTAGAGTGAATAGCCTACAATTTACTACGTCAATAAAAACGATTTGAGATCGAAAAAATGTAATGCAAAGCACAAAAACAAGAAGACAACAAACTTACTTGCTAAAAACAAACTGAAAATAGCCTACAATTGCACTAGGATTGATTATTCGCCGATATAAATCAGGATCACACACGGAAGAACTGATGTGACATTTGCATTCTCGCTAAAAACACAACGAGAGCCTGGAGGGGGATTCTCCGCTCTCTGCAGACACTGCACTGCTACCGTATTTACCATAAAAGGATGTGCCTCTGCGGAGAGAACACCGCGGACACCGGACACTCCGCAGTCAGTATAAATTTGCTTTTAGGAGACTGGTTAAGCCAATGAGGTTTCATACCATTGACAGACAGCCAATCACAAGCTGATGAGCGTGCCCATTTAGGAGACCGGAAGAGTACAATTTCTTATTATTGGCGGAACCTGGAGTGGGGTGTCTCTATCGATTAAAGGTCTCTGGTAAAACACCTCGGCAGGTCATCCAGGTTAAAAGCAACACATCACAGCACGTCAAACCACACTCTGTTCAACTTTGTGTTGTCAGTCACAATACCATCATTTTGACTTTGATGCCAATACTAAGTTCAATATGTAAACATCAATACAAGCACGGCAAACAAGAAAAAACATCAAGCCATGTGCTACCACCAGTGTTGTAGTCAAGTCACTGTATCTTGAGTCCAGTCTCCAGTGTTCGAGTCTGAGGCCAAATACGAGTCACCATCAAAGAGTCCGAGTCGAGTTCTCATTACCTCGAGTCTGATACCCCGTTCAAGACAACTCGGACCGCCGGAAAAAATGGGTTCCGACCTGTAAAAAGTGAATTGAACGGTCGTTCAGGCCGGAATTACAGCTCGGAAATTCGGGTATCATCCAGAGCTCCGGTTTCTCCGAGTTGACGTCACAGCCACATCAAAATGGCAACTTGCATCGTTAATGATAATCACAGAATTATTATAAAGACGTTTGTTGATGTTTTAACACACAATTTGAGGTCTTAATTATGTAATGATAACGTTTCATATGTGTTTGTGTCATCTGTGTTTCGCTCTGTGTGAAATTCAGCATTCAGCATGTTTGGTTAGCATTGTTCGCTAGTAGGTAGCTACCATGCTAACGCGGGTTGCTATAGCAACAATTTGGTTTTCCCCCCGAGCGGGAGGTGCAGCGTAAACGCAAATCTGTCCGGGCCGGAGGTTCCGTGTTGAAACTTACGGCGGTCCGAGTTGTCTTGAATGCGGTATGAGTCCGGAGTTACTGAACATGAGCGTGAAACCCCATGTAGGTGGTAGACATGCACCTGCCCTTGCATGAAATTGAATAACGTCACGGTATTATTAAATATAGCTATCAGTATCTTATACCAATTAGGGCCTATTACAAAAAAAGATAAAAACAAAACAAAAAACAGTCTTTATCAATTAACAAGTCCGAGTCCGAGTCTCCAACTTCCGAGGCCGAAGGCATGAATGCACAAGTCCAAGTCATCAGTGCTCAAGTCCAAGTCGAATGAAAATGAGTCCAGGACTCCTACAGGAGTGGTTACCACATTACAAGTGTTTTAATTATAGTCTATTTAATTATGTCTTAGTTGGCTATGTAGGCAAAATAGTTCCATATTTCACTCCTCCTGACACCAATTTATTCACCACTTCAAGAACTGGGATCAGTTTAAGATTGACTGAGCCAAAATCTATTCCAATCCTTCTTCTTTTAACTGCTCCAATCTGAACATTTTGCCATCTGGAGGTGATGCTGCGATTACATTTCACCTTGCAGAACACATTTGGTGAAAGTACTGAATGTTTATGAAGTTCAATATTCAATTCAATCTTTCGCAGTCGTATCGAAGCAGTGTTTTGGTCGACGTGACAACACTAGTCGAACTGCATGTCTTCCATTTGATCTGCCATTTTAATTTAAAAGTGTTTCGGTAAAGCAAGAGTCGGCACAAATTGGTTATATTCCTTTCACACGGAGTGAGAAAGCCATCCAGTCAGTAGGGGTTACCACTTACCAGTGATGTATTAGCAATAACACCTGAGAGCGGGTCTCTCGGCACCGACCGAGGTTCTATAATCACTGGATAAACAACATCCTTGAAGCTGTTCTGGCTTTTATACAACAGTTACCAATGCTTACTGTATGTACTGTCTGAAAGGGTTTCTTCAAAGCAGTATACAAACATAAGAATAGAAATATGAGAAAAAAGACAGATCACCAACTAGCTCGATATTTACTACAAGAGATGGAACAGCCAATACAGCATAGTTAGCTGTAAATGAGCTTGTAAATGAGAATTTCTTCTCAACTGATTTTACCTGGTTAAATAAAGGTAAAAACAAAAATAAAAATAAAAAAACTGTGAATTATGGGATTATTATTATTATTGGCATGGTTCAAATGAGTCTTTGACAAATCAGATCGATTGGCTGAAACTACCTGTGGTATAATGGATTTATCTTCATTTAAAAAATGTGATATAAATGGTGATGATATCAACTCAGGGTATAGTATGAAGGAGCGTTAGTGACCTAAATGACCTGGAAATGGGTAATAACTAAAATAATGTTCACATATAATTCCTCATTCATAAATTTGTTAATGGACTTCATTACGGGTATCATCAACTGGAGTTCATCGTTCATCCCCCCTTTTCCTTAACCATGACATCACTGCCAACTAGTATCCAGACAAATAAACTAAAATCTAGCCATTAACTTAGTCGTGAAAAAAAATACTTTCCAGCAATATAAGACACAATAACAACGTATAACTCTGTATCCTGTAGTTAAGCATGCTAATCTCACCACAACATGCAGTCACCAAACCTTCCACTTCCAACTGTTAAAAAAAACATCACTCCAAAATATTGGGATCTTCTTATCGATACAACAAAGTTGTTGTTTTTCCCCCAAAAGGAAATGTTAGTCATACAAGGTGTGAAGAAAGACCCTGCAGAAGAGGAAGCACATGCAACAGTAGGAAGCCAACAGGCGATACAGACTTTGACCTATAGGGCGGCGCCTTTATTCCCATAGCTGGGATTCTGGAACTGGTTAATGGGACTCTTGTAAATGGGGTTCCCTTGCTACGGTGGAGAACGACCAAGAAAAGGAGGAAAGACAGAGGGGAAAACAGGAGAAAGAAAAAGACTGTGAAGGGAAGCTTGTCAGGAAAATGCTGAGGAAATAACGGACACAAAAGTCTGAAGGAAAATGTTCCGAGCAGAAAGAGTCAAGGTATAATGTGCTCTTATTATTGCTTGGATCCAGACCTTGGGATCCACCCACTCCACGGAGTTGAGTTTGGCTGCTCTTGGTCTGGCAGCGTCATATGCCTTTTCTCCGGTTGACACGAAGGCCGAGCCAAATCAGCCAATGAGCACCGAGGGGGACTAACGCTTGGCCAATCAGTGTCAATAAACATCCCAACGGGCGGGAAGAAGCCATTGTCAAGCACGGCTGTCAAGACTGCGCCGAGGAGTAAACAACAATGGCTGTTTTAAATTTATTACAAGTACCAAATACTTTGAAATCCAAAAGGCACACTGCTTGGAGGGCATTTATTCAAAGAGATGTTTTTTTTTTTTTTTTTTTTTACGTTCGCCCGACTGGAGTACCGTAACTAACGTAAGATTCAGGCCGATATACATTGGACTTGGTCTCTAGTGATTGGTTGGAATTCCCCGTCATTAGTTACTTTTTTTAAACATCAGAATGTAGTTACTTTTTTTTTTCTCCCATACTGTCTAATGGAGCAAGAAAGCAATTCACGTTCATTTGATATAAATGACATGGGCGTATTGTTTAATTCCATTGTAAACCAATGATTGGCAGGACAAACCATATTGCTACAGCGTGTTTTGAAGTGGACAATGCAAAAGTACCTTAACGAGTTACTTTTAATATAGAGTAACACTGCAACGTCACCAGTTACCATGAATCAAAGTAACCATTTGCCGTCACAAGTGACTCCCCGCATCCTGTGGTGAATCTGTGCTTCCTCACATCGAGCCATGCTACTGCCAAACTGGAACAGTCTGTTGCTGTGTGACTAACCAGACAACAGGGAGCTTCTCTCCCTCTCTGTTTCATTGCCTTTTATGGTGGTGCAGTAGCGCCATGTGGACAGTGAGGGGCAGCAGTGACAGCGAGGGCAAGGCCACTCCCTCAGAGGATGGAGACTTTAAACAGAACAGCATGCAGAGCCAAGGTTGCAGAGCCAAGGACAGACTGAAGGAGAGCAAGCTCTGAACCAGTCACTCACATCAGGGATCCACATACTATTCATATTTAAATCTCTATTCCGTTTCCACACTTTAATGTTGGGATTTCTCCCCTGTTAATCATTTTACACTACTGTATTTTATTATTATTATTATTATTATTATTATTATTATTATTATTATAACAACAACAATAATAATAATAATATCAACAATGCTTCTTCTCTGTGACTTACTGGCAGTGTTGGGGAAAAGTTAAGTTTTGTATTTGATGTCTTAATAATGGAACAAGGTTGCCTGTTATCCATTGCAACGCTTGTTTGCAATAGTTTTGTTGCCTACTTTATATTCTATTTGCATGCATGTTGCATGTTTTCTTTTCCCTGCTGAATCTTGTTACCTTTGCTGCCATCAGTGACCCATTTCCCCCACCGAATACGTTTAATCTTATCTTCCCTCACCCCACGTTTCCCCCCACAGTGAAAAATATCTTCAAAAGGCTCTGTTGACGATTAACTGCAGACCCTGAGCCATTTATTTAATTTTTTTTACTATTAATTTAATCGTAATTGATATCAAATTAAAACACTGTAAAGAGTTTATTTATGAATGGAGTTTCACTTGACTGCTTGCTACTGTGACTGATGGTCTTGATGTGTGCATCACTCTCTTGTTGATCGGGTGGTTTTGGTGCGAGCGAGCGACTCACCGTGTCCCACTTGGCGTTCATCTTCTCCTTCTCAAACTTGGCGAACTCTCGGCGGTCGTGGATGATCATCAGCAGCTTCCAGATCAGCAGCAGCGCCAGGCCGATCAGCACGATGCCCGCCACCACGCCCGCCACGATGGGGATGATGTCGGGCCCCGCCGGACACTCTGAAACACAGACACGGGGGAAATGTCAATGTAAATGTCATCAAGAAAGGAAGAACTATGAATCTAAACATTCGTCAGTATTGTTAACAAACCAGCATTTGTCCAAAACAGACCATCAAAGTTGTCTCAGTTGGCCCAAATGCCCCAGAAGTATGGGCGATTTTTCAATAACTTCAATACGGGGGTACTTTCTCTCAAGTACCCCCTGTAGTACCTCCATGTATGCGTACCCAGGTTTGGGAACCACTGCCCTAGACGACGATAGCTTAAGTAGTGGTGTTGATAGACCCGAAGAGCATGCAAAGCCAACCGGGTCATGACATATAATGGGGGCTCATCCGGGATTTGAAGGGATTGGCTCACAAACAGGTTAGCTCTAGCAGCCTAAGCCTCAAGGAGTTAGACTGTTAGCTGTGATTAGCGTTAGTTAGGTTAGCTTCAGAAGGCCTCTGGTTTGAGGTGAAAAGCATTTGAGTCATATTGGGCTTGGTAAAGAGTTTACACTGCCAGCATGGAGGAGTGTAAAAATTTCAAGGCAGACCAGCTGCTATGTCAAGTAACCTCAACTTTCTATGAATGCACGGCTGCAAGTTAGTGGGTAACTTACTAGCAAACAGGGAGTGTTTGGCTAAGCTAGGCCAGGGTAGAGATTTGCAGGGAAGAAGCAAGTTGGCGGTTAGCTTGTGAGGAAATTGGGAGTGTTTGGTGTTTGCTGTGAAAGTGGGAGTCTAGCATTGTGTTAGCCGGATAGGTAACGTGTGGACTAGCTTTGCTGGGCGGAGTGGATGGCTTTGTGGTAGACTAGGCCGGTGTTTGTAGCTTTAGCCTACAGGATTATCAGTATGGTAGTGGAAAGGATTTCCACGTGTTAAGCCAGCAGTTGTTGTTTCAGGCTGCAGGAGAAGTAGTACTGCGTAGTGGAAAGGATTTTTCCAAGTGTGTTAAGGCCAGCGTAGATCCAAGTGAGATGGAGATGTCTGCTGGTGTGGCTGGTGTGTGGGTTTTGACTCTGGAACAGTTTCGGAGACTGACCAAGGATCAGAGGATTTATTTTGCTTTTCTTTTGGCTGAAGAGGTAGATCGAGACAGGGGCAAGGAGAGGTGAGGTTTTGGTGGGCCTGGAGGCCATGTGGCAGAGACAGGAGAGAGAGGTGAGGTTTTGGTGGGCCTGGAGGCCATGTGGCAGAGACAGGAGAGAGAGGTGAGGTTTTGGTGGGCCTGGAGGCCATGTGGCAGAGACAGGAGAGAGAGGTGAGGTTTTGGTGGGCCTGGAGGCCATGTGGCAGAGACAGGAGAGAGAGGTGAGGTTTTGGTGGGCCTGGAGGCCATGTGGCAGAGACAGGAGAGAGAGGTGAGGTTTTGGTGGGCCTGGAGGCCATGTGGCAGAGACAGGAGAGAGAGGTGAGGTTTTGGTGGGCCTGGAGGCCATGTGGCAGAGACAGGAGAGAGAGGTGAGGTTTTGGTGGGCCTGGAGGCCATGTGGCAGAGACAGGAGAGAGAGGTGAGGTTTTGGTGGGCCTGGAGGCCATGTGGCAGAGACAGGAGAGAGAGGTGAGGTTTTGGTGGGCCTGGAGGCCATGTGGCAGAGACAGGAGAGAGAGGTGAGGTTTTGGTGGGCCTGGAGGCCATGTGGCAGAGACAGGAGAGAGAGGTGAGGTTTTGGTGGGCCTGGAGGCCATGTGGCAGAGACAGGAGAGAGAGGTGAGGTTTTGGTGGGCCTGGAGGCCATGTGGCAGAGACAGGAGAGAGAGGTGAGGTTTTGGTGGGCCTGGAGGCCATGTGGCAGAGACAGGAGAGAGAGGTGAGGTTTTGGTGGGCCTGGAGGCCATGTGGCAGAGACAGGAGAGAGAGGTGAGGTTTTGGTGGGCCTGGAGGCCATGTGGCAGAGACAGGAGAGAGAGGTGAGGAACAGCAGAGAGGCTGAGAGACAAAGAGCTTTTGGGAGATGGAGAATCAGAGAAAGGAAAAGGAACATCAGGAGAAAATGAGGATGGAGTTTGAGATTCAGAGACAGCAACCGCTGCACTAGCGCCTCCTCTGGTCGGCCGGGGCGCCTGTCCGGGGCGGAAGGGAACTGGTGGGAATAGCATGATCCGCCCACGTGCTACGTCCTGCCAGTGAAGCTCCCCGCCGTCAGGTGAAAAGAAGCAGCTGGCAACTGCACATGTATGGAAGCATGCGTGTGTCTACGGCTCTTCCCCCAGATCGGCAGGGGGGGTAGTGACCGGGGCAGCAAGGGGGAATTGGCCAAGTGGGGAGAAAATGGGGAAAAATCAGGGAGGGAAAAAGAAAGAGAGACAGCAACATCAGGAGTGGATGAGGAAAATGGAGCGAGAGAGAGGACAAAAAGAGCACTAGAGTGGGAGAGAGAGAGGGGGGGAAAGAGTACTACAGGAGAGAGTAGCAGAGGGAGGAAAGAGCTGAGGAAATAGTGAAGCCTACATGGGCAAATGGAGAGATTGAAGATAGAGATCTACCTGAATAAAAAGGAAGTGCAAACAATAGAATGTGGGGAGGTGCAGGAATTAGAGGCAGAGATCCAGGAGTTGGTTAAGTAGGTGTGGTTACCCCAAGCTAGAGAGGATGCTGCTCAGAAGCAGAGTTGCTTAGCATAGGTGCGGTTACCCCAGGCTTTGGAGGATGCTGCTCAGAGTTGGTTAGCGTAGGTGCGGTTACCCCAGGCTTTGGAGGATGCTGCTCAGAAGCAGAGTTGCTTAGCGTAGGTGCGGTTACCCCAGGCTTTGGAGGATGCTGCTCAGAGTTGCTTAGCGTAGGTGCGGTTACCCCAGGCTTTGGAGGATGCTGCTCAGAAGCAGGACAAGGGCTGCTGACCCCCTCCTGCTTCTGACCAGTAAAACTCAGCCAGGACAGCAGGGCACAAATGCCGTGGTGGCCGTAGGGATTACAATGATTTTCGGGGCATCCCGGGCCTGAGCTTCCCAACATGTATATGAGGAACCTAATAAAAATATTGCATTAGAATCTAAAGAAACCGGTATATTTGTCTAACCGCAGCACTCACCCAGCATCTCCACCACATAGACCTCCTTGGTGTCGTTCCTGATGGCGTAGGTGTAGTAGAACCAGCAGTCGTTGGCGTCGCGCTCCTTGCAGTGAGTCAGCGGGAAGGTCTGGTCGGTGGGCTGGGGCAGCTTCTCGCGATCCTTCACCTTAATCAGCTGGAAGTAGCTGCAGTCCCGCTCGCACGTGTCCTTCTTCTCCCCGGCCTCGAACGCTCGGCACTGGACGCACTCCCTGTGGAGAGAGAAGCAGGGGTCAGTTCACTCTCATTGGTGGATTTTCTTAATTGGAGCCTATTCCAATAGGGGTGAAATTATTTTACACAATATTGCAACTGGGAAATTGTTTAAGTGATTTAGCAAAAGTAATAATAATAATAATAAGTTTATAAATGCTGCAATACTGAAAATGCAAAGGCTTCCACCAATGGGCCGTAATCACCATTGTGTTAACTCACTAGATTGATTTACATGAAAATCTTTAATGTAACAACATTAACATTTCATCACTGTGACCAGTGTTGGGAATAACGCTACTCATAACCTTTTTGTGGCAATTCTTGTAAACCAGGATTAGTTATTTTTTAACATCAGAATGTAGTTACTTTTATTTTTCTCCCATACTGTCTATTTTAGCAAGAAAGCAATTCGATATAAATGAGATGGGTGTATTGCTTAATTCCATTTTAAACCAATGATTGGCAGGACAAACCATATTGCTACAGCGTGTTTTGAAGTGGATAACGCAAAAGTACCTTAACAAGTTGACAAACAATAACAATGACAATAAAGAGTAGCACTGCAACGTCACCAGTTACCACAAACTAAAGTAGCTAATTGACTTCACAAGTAACGTCCCTCCATCCTGTGATGAATCTGTGCTTCCTCACATCGAGCCATGCTACTGCCAAACTGGAACAGTCTGTTGCTGTGTGACTACCAAACAGGGAGCTTCTCTCGCTCTCCGTTTCATTGACTTTCATGGTGGTGCAGTAGCGCCATGTGGACAGTGAGGGGCAGCAGTGACAGCGAGGGCAAGGCCACTCCCTCAGAGGATGGAGACTAAACAGAACAGCATGCAGAGCCCAGGTTGAGCCAGGTCAGACTGAAGGAGAGCAAGCTCTGAACCAGTCACTCACATCAGGGATCCACATATTCAGAATTAAAACTCTTTAGAACTTTTGGATTTCTCCCCTGTTAATCCCCTGTGCAGTATTTACGGTACTCAGTTTGAGTATGATGGAAGGTTTTCACCAATATTATACTTGATTCATAGTCCAAAGATTAGCAGCAGCAAAAAAAAAAAAAAAAAGTTTGACAGCACAACTCTAAGAAATTAATTGCAGCCTAGGAGATAGCAAAAGTTCATATTTTGATTTTGATTTTTTTTTTTTCAAATTAATTGTTCAGCGCACATAACCTGATTATTCAAGAGGAAACCTGATGGGAGAGAATCTAAAATACTCTATGGTCTGTTCACACGGGAAAAGGTACAACACAGTAGCTTGTGTTCTACTCAAATGCTCAGTAGTTTCACACTGGAACCCTGCATGCTATCTTTTGGTGGCACAGCGGCCTTGTGGTTAGAGAGACTGCCCTGTAACTACAAGGCCACATGATCAACCTCCACAAATGCCCATCTGCATATATCAAAAGCCATATTTGTTGCTGAGGGGTAAGTCATGCTGGATATTGAGATTGTTGGGTTTTTGTCATAGAAGCAATAGACTGGATTGGGGATTGTAGGCTTTTATACCTGGATTGCTGGAGTCATACATCAGTAACCGTCTGTTAATGAGGCCGTTTTACTAGTCTTCACATTCAAAACTCGCCCCATTTTAAATCAATCTCTAAAGATTAAACTCTCTGTGACAGCTTTATCAAGATTAACAGAATAAGTGGACATGTTACATTGTACCAGACCAGTTACAGAAACCTTGTTGCCAAAGGAGCAAAGGGGAAAAACAATTCTGACCACGGCAGTAATTGGAAGCTTAAGGCTTCCCAACTGTAGCATAGATGCAATATTCATTTTCCATGACTTCCCATAACTATGTTGGAGTGCTTTCATGACCGACATTTTTTTCCACAGAGGGAATATCCGTGCTTCAGCTGACGACTATGCCAGACATTTGTTTCCTTCTTTGTTCGTTGACGTTTTTTTTTTCCAGTTCTGAGAAGGTCTGAAGGGCTAAACTGTCTGGTTTGCTCTTCTGGCAACACCAGCTACTGTAATTATTCTCAACCTTTTAACATGGAGTCTCAAGTGTTTGCTGCTTTTCATCCCAAGAGAACACTATAGGCGGTTTTCACTTTACAACATAAATTGCGCCTAGCTTACTTCCTGTTGCAGTGTTTGCTAATACAATACATGTAGCCGACAGGAAATGAGCTAGGAGGCCTATTGGGACAACTGGCCTATTGGGAAACCCTGAAATGTTGACCTAAATCCCGCCTTTCCTGCACTGCCATCTCAGCAGCAGCGCTCCAGACTCACTTGTGCTCGGTGCAGACTCCGGGGCAAGTGGGGCAGATCTCGCAGGTCGGGCCCTGGAATTTGGGGTTGGTACATTTGCAGACGCCACACTCGCAGGTACCGCGGCCGTTGCAGCTCTGGCTGTTCTTGGCCATGCAGGTGGACGTGTCCAGGGAGCAGTCGCAGGCGCTGCCCGTGTAGTTGGCGTCGCAGACGCACGCCCTGCACACACATTGGCCGTGTCCTGGAAGAGCAGTGGAGAAGAAACGGGTTAATGAAGAGATATCACGGCAGCCAACTCCGGTTTTATTAAAACAGAAGTACCGGTACCTTAAGCAACTATAGCGTTACTTACTTTCAATAAAGTTTTTCTGGTTCTGATTATTAAAAGATCATTACATAAAGGCAAGTCTATAGAGAGCCAAAGTGAATGTCACTTCCTGCTTCAACAGACATTTCGTAAAATAGTTTTATTTGGTCAAACGTACCAAAATATAAATGTTCTATGACATAGAACATTTCACTCGGTCCAAAACTTAAAGAAAAAAATAAATAATAATATATACTGTATATATTTTAACACATTGGGTGCCAGCCATGTTTTCATTCCTGTAGGTAAGTTGTGCCAGGGGTGTTTTTGACGATTCTGGCTCATTTTAAAACAGCCGAGGATTCTTTTCTGTTATGACTTCGTGAACATCAATCATCTAAAAAGAACTAATAGAATGTGTGCTTTCTCTGTCTAAAAGAGTTAGTTTGTAGAGTTAGTAGTTATGTAGATATTAGCCGTTGAGTACAGCATGGTTTTGGCCTCTGAGAAGGAAAGCTGAGAAAAATGTAGTTTTGTGAAATTCAATCAAACAGGCAGAACAGTCACTTTTCACCATTTATTTTTGGCATCAGTGAGACATCAGACATCTGAACAATAGTTGTTTTCAATAATGGAGGAATAATACAAATAATAAAATAAATAAATGTCAAAATAAATACAAAACAAGAGCAGACTCAGCTTTTTTTTTTTTTTATATAGTTTTTTTTTTTTATAGTTTTTTTCGGTTAGTGATCAAACCGGTTTGGGCTCGTACACCGAATCCAGAACTGCTCCAAAATGTAATGGGTACTTCCTTGGCCCATGTTACACCCATCCACAAAGTTACATGAAAATCGGCAGGTACTTTTTTATGTATTCCTGCTAGCTAGCAAACAATCAAACAAAGAGCAAAAACAATCCCTGGCTGGTTTTATTTTTATTTTTATGACCCATACCTACTCAGCGCCAGCGCCGCTGAGGAAGGTTCTTGTCTGAGTGGTACTCCTCATAGCATCTACCCCTGTGTAATGAGACCCCACATTTGACACACATGTAGCGTGTCTCTTTTCTAACCTTTTTCTTTGCACACATGCTACACCTCCTCGTTGGGGTATCTTTTTTGGGTGTGGCTGGTATGAGGACCATTACATGGCCCGCTAGCTTGACCTCCAGCCTGCATTGAGGGTCCAGGTATGGTCGCCGGGGCATGGTTGCAGGTTGGTCACTGCCCCCCGCCCCCGCCCCCACCTCCTCCCCGCCACCCCCCACCTCCTCCTCGCCAGCCCCCACCTCCTCCCCGCCACCCCCCACCTCCTCCTCGCCAGCCCCCACCTCCTCCCCGCCAGCCCCCACCTCCTCCCCGCCACCCCCCACCACAGGTCTGGTCCATACACCGATAACACTCAGGATGAAATCCAGCAATGTTTCACACTTTCTCTGGCGTTTAGCTGGGTGTTTAGCTTTGTACAGAACAAAGGCGTTATAAAAAGAGATCTGAAACATGTACATGACAAATTTGAAGGGCCACCTGGATGTCTTCCTGGCAAACGGATAGTATGCAATGTTCTGATCCAATCTGTCGACCCCATTCATGTACTTGTTGTAGTCTGCCACACACTTGGGTTTTGTGTGTGCGACCCTCTCTGTGCTGCCTTTCTGCCTGACCTGCACCGTCTCCATCGTGTCGTCGTGCAGCGTGGAGACCATCTTCACGATTCTTTTATCTCGCCAGGCGAGAACCATGGTGCCACCGTTGTGGCGCATGACCGTTTCCCCCAGCTTCACGGTGTGGTTGGTGACTATGGTAGCAGGTGGCTCACCCCTGTTCTTCCTCAGAGTGCCACAGACATGTGTCTGACACTCCAGCAGCTGTGCACACATTCCAACAGAGTTGTAGTAATTGTCCATGTACAAATGGTACCCCTGCCCTGCCAAGTCCCCGAGGAGGAACTCCACCGTCTCGCCTAGGGTGGCCCGCTCACCACAGTACGGCTTCATGTTGTGGCAGTAACCTGTCTGGGAGTCACAGAGGATGTAGGACTTGATCCCATACTTTATGGGTTTTTGTGGGTTGTAGACTTTGAAGGCCAACCGCCCACGCCACAGGAGCATCCCCTCATCAATGCTAATGTTTTGACTCGGTGTGAACATGTCTCTGAACTTTGCTAACAGGTCGTTCAGAACTGGCCGGACCTTGAACAACTTGTCTGCACCATCAACATCAAAATTGTTACTGAAATGGAGGAATCTTGTGAGCAGTTGAAAGCGGTTGCGAGACATGGTTTTGTTGAAGTGGGGGGTAGCAGTCAGTTCATTTGTGGTCCAGTACATGGCCAGTTTAGGCTTCTGGACGATCCCAGTGAGGAAGTATAGTCCCAAGAAGCTCTTGAGTTCTGCCACATCAGTGTCCTTCCACCTCCCAAGCCTCGAATGTGGCAGAGCCTCGCTCACCTGACTGATGCACTGGTGTGCATACAGGTTAGTTTGGACAACAATAGCCTGCAGCAGCTCATCGTCCAGGAAGAGCTGGAAAAAGTCAACTGGTTCAGCAGCACCACCACTATGATGACCCGGTTCAGCTGTGAAGGGGATGTGGGTTGGCTCCCAGTCAACTCCACTCCAGCCTGGACCTGCAGGCCGTTTCCCTCTTCCAGCTCCACTGCCACAATCTGCAAATTATAGAAATACATAATTACCATAAAATAGTGTTTTTTATATGTGTGGTACTGAATGCTGGCTGGAACCTGTGATGTGAAAATAAACCTGATTCTGAGGTGTGCTCTTACCCATTTTCCTGGCACCAGAGGCTGCAGCACCAGAGCCGCTACAGCTGGCTGCCTCAGGCTCATCTTCAGACTGTTCAGAGTCTGAAATAAAAGTAAAATGAATTGACTGACTGCTGGCTTTTGTATAGTCATAGTAATTACATTTCCACAAGTTACACAAGTCATCTCAAACATCGTCTTACCACTGCTCTCTGGAGCTTCGCTCCTCGACGGGGCCCACTCCTCCTCAGAATCCTCCGCGTCTGGAGAAGACTGGAGGTCACTCGACTCGGACTCAGTCGTGAGCCCTGCAGCCGCAGCCGCGACATGCAGAGGCTCACCCCGTTCATCATCCGAGACCTCGGAATCGGTCTCCGGCACAAGCTCGTTTCGGACGGAAAAGAAATCAAGCAGTGATCTCTGATCGGCCGATCGCTTGCGTGCAGCCGCCGAAGACCGCTTGCGTTTGGCCGGCATGGCACAAACACGCCACCCGCTCCCAACTAAACTGAAATAAAACTACTGCTACGACTAACTCAAACTGAACTGAAATAAAACTACTGCTACCACTAGCTCAAACTGAACTGAAATAAGGCTAATCTACCGGCTACCAACTCGATCAAACTGAACTAGAATAAACTGAACTAGAATAAAGGCTAAATACTAAAATGAACTGACGCTAACGCTAAATGTGCTAAGCTAACTACAATGAACACTAACTGTAACTACCGCTAACTATCTATCTAAACAAAGTCTTTATAAAGACTATACTAAACACTACGACTGTACTAACAACTAAATCAACTACGCTAACCAACTCGCTCTAAATCTGACTCTAAATTGCTAAATTGCTGAAATTCTCTATATATAAATCGCTATGTAATTCTGTCTCTGTCTTACTCGCTCAATCTTACCTACACAACCCGCTGATCAAAGAGCCCGCCTTCCCTATATAGAAATCTTTGTTAGAGTACTTCCGGGGCAGCGGGAGAGGTCGGATCCACATTCACATATTGCCCAAGGGCGCCAGCTAGTGGAAACCACTGAAAACGATGTAAGACGAATTAGTCCGTCCTTGGCACTTAAGCGCTGGATTATGTAAGACGAATTAGTCCGTCTCTGGCACTTAATGTGTTAAATCAGATTTTTTTTTTACATTTTGGTCTGAGTGCAATGTTCTGCGGGCTTTCCTGTTTCTATGTATAGCTGAACCATTTGGTTTGAACAAGTACAACTATTTTTATAAGCATTTTACGAAATGTCTATGGGAAAATAAATAGCGGATGAAAATCTCTGGTACGCATGCTGAAGCAGGAATTCACATTCACTTTGGCTCTCTATTAAATAAAAGTTAAGCTTTTAACCAGCCACAGCTCTTTGTGCAGGTTGTGCCAAAGTCTAGGATTCTAATGGCAAAGGCCTGAGCGCCTGTAAAAATATGGTATAATAGAAAGCTCCTGCACTCTAGTGCCTTTCTCTTAATAATAAGAGCACACTAAAATGCCCAAAAACACTTTGGTAAAAGATTTGTCCCCTCAGCAATAGCCACCCTGAACAAAATGCCACCCAGACCTTACCTTACGTTTGTGTTATATGTACTGTGCTCATGTAACATGTACTGACTGAAAACAAATTTCCTATGTGACAAATAAACCTATCTATAATATAAGTCACTAATCCAAAGTCTCATTCTTAGTCAGAACTGCAGAAATTTAGAGATACAAGGATAAGATCAAGAACACAGAATGTAGGAAACATATTTTCTTAGTAGGATTTCCCATCAATGATCTTTTTGTATGAATGGGAGTATGGTAATCCTGAAAACTTCCTTGAAGATAAGACCCATGACAAATAGACTGTTACAGTAGCCCAGGGGTTCCCAACCTTTTTTGGCTCGTGACCCGATTTTGACGTCACAAAAATCTAGGGACTCTAGACATTCAAATTCCGGTACAACGTCGATTATATAATCAGTGACATCGTCAGTGATGTCACATGTATGCTTCTTTTTCCCCTCAGAATTCTGACTTTAATCTCAAAATTCTGACTTTATTTTCAGAATTCCGCCTTTATTCTCAGAATCCTGATTTAAAGTTAAACATTTTCATAAAAAAGTCCTGTCCGATAGTGAGCCCATTGACACTGTTTGGATCTCACCTGCAATTACCACTCATCGCCATAGATGTCACCCAAGAGAACAAAACTGAAATCTTATAAATGATCACTTTCACTTTAAACTCAGAACTAAAAACAAACTAAAAAACCACAAGTGACCCTAATCATCTTTGTTAGTTTAAATTGTGTGTGGTGTAATTTTTTTTTCTTTTCTTTTCCAGGCGACCCTATTTGAATTTCAGGCGACCCCACTTAGGGCCGCGACCCTTAAGGCTACGTTCACACAGGGCAACCAAGCCTTGCCTACGCCTTGCCTTTACCCACGCTTTTAAATAGGCGTCCTTTTGGCTGTGTACACTGGGCGCCTGAGCGTGAACCTTGCGTGTACCCACGCCTCGCCTGACCTGCGCCGATTTTATCGTTTAGGCGTGAGTTCTATTTTCAAGCCGACTAGGCGCGTGAAGGCAGGCTTCTTCTGTCAAGCCACGAAGGAAAAACACGACAATATCCGTGGGAAATGGCAAAGTCAACTGAATTTCAAAATAAAATGGAGTTACTACAACAGTGTTGAGCAGAGAGAGAGAGAGAGATTGACGGGTGGCTATCACGTGGGGCTTTCTCCCCGTCGGCAAACAAATCAATAGCGACCGTAGGAGCAAGATGGACAATGTTGTTGTGCCAGCACATATTCTTGCAAGATTACCTCTCTAAAAAGTCAGACTATAGTCAGACCTGGTTATACATATCCAGCATCAATAGAACATTAAATATATCAGATTTATTTTACCTACCCATGATAATTAGGGACCACACGTGAAAAAATACAGTCGGGAGAGAGGAGAGGCGCTTGTGACTCGGCTCCAGGTTCAGCATGTAATAGGCGTGCGGTGTGATCGCAAAAGCGTGTAACAGGTTCACGCCCAGCTCAAGGTCTGCAGGCGTAGGCGTGGGTTGAGGCAAGGCAAGGCGTAGGTGCCCTGTGTGAACGTAGCGTAAGGTTGGGAACCACTAGCCCAATAAAACCAGGAGGCCAGTGACGAGCCTCACCTCCACAGAGCTTGTTGTTGGAGCGGTCGCAGTTGAAGTTGTCACACTCGCAGTACTTCCCGCTGTAGATCTCTGCAGGATTCTCCCTCTTCTTGCACTCGCAGGCACCGCAGACGCAGTCCCCGTTGTTGCTGCAGATGTCCGTGCCGTTGTCTTTGCGGCAGTTGGCGTCCAGGTCCTCTGTCCGTACGTCATCCTTGCTGCACTCGCAAACACGCCCGATGCGGCCCTCGTTACACCTGACAGAGCAAAAAGGAGTTCAACCGTTAAAAGTCATAATTGTTGACTTTTCTAATACATGTAATGTTTCCAGGTTGTTTAGACCAGTGGTTCTCAACTGGTGGGCGGGTTGCAGGGCATTTTGAGTGGGGTGCGTATGTGTGCATGAAAAGAAAAGTGTCTACTCCTTGAGGACACCGCTCTTTCAGAGGCTGTAGCGGACTCATTCTTAAAGCCAGAGTGAAGAAGTTTCATGTCACTATGGATTAATATTTAATCTCGTAGTGAGTATCCAATATCCAGAATCCATCGTTACCTGAAACGTCATTTTCGGAGTAAATCCCCACACCGAGTTACTTCCTTGTTTGCCTGTAAAGAGCCCTTCCACTGTACACAGTGCATGCGCTGTATGTCGCGCATGCCTAGCGGCAATGTTTAGAAAGTAATTCCGGCTATGTATTTATCTTAAAAAAAGATAATTTCTCGGCATTTGGATGAATATTTCATCTCGTGGCGAGTACCCGAAGCACAACATGTATTTTGGCGCTATTAGATCTGTGTTTTTGGTTATTTTGAATGGGTGTACCATTGGCCTCCATTGTAAGGTGATACTTAGTAACTTCACGACTGTAGCTCACTGTAGACTGCTCGGACAGTGACGGTAAAGGCATGGTGTACCTTGGTTATGTGTGGGGGATATGGCAAATGAGCTAAAAAGTGGCGTATCCCTTTAATGACTAAGGGAAAATGTGGGTCGTGGGGCTAGACCAGTTGAGAACCACTGGTTTAGACTCAAAAGAAGAAGGAGTGGGAAGTTAGCATGAGGAGCGGTATTTACTTGCAGGCTCCGCACTCGAAGATCCCGTTGCCTTCGTGGCACTTGGTACTGTTGGGCTCGCCTCCCTTGGAGCATTCACACTCGCAGATGAAGTTCAGCACAATCTCCACCTCCTCGGTGAAGCCCAGCGGCTTGATCTTAATGACCTCAGGCTTCCCATGTGACGGACACTTCTTGGACTCTATAGAAATCTCAAAGGACACCTGGGGAGGAGGGATAGTTTATTACTGAAGAGTTCATACTGACTGTTTTCAGACATGACTCCTGTGATATGTTCATGATTTCTTTCTTTGTTCATTTTAAGTTGAGATGTTATATCCAAAATCAAAATTTTGTCTCACCTCTACAGTACAGACTTTTCATCTCCTATCTCTGTTTCGTCATGTTTACGTGCAAATCAATAAATCTGAGAGGGATCTTCTCTACCTCGTCTCCGATGGAGATGTTGGAGCACTTTCTGCCGTTCTCTCCTGTTCCCACCACACCGTTCTTACAGATGGACTTGTAGGTGATGGAGACTCCCTCTGGCAGCTTGCCGTTCTCCAGAATGACCTCAGATGACAGAGACTAGCCGACAGAAAAGACAAACAGAAATACAACACTGAATACGCTTCCAGGCTTGGTTTTACAAGGAAACATTGCATTCATTTTTCTCTCCATTTCCTTTGGTTATTTTCACAAGACACTTATGAGCAGTGGATTTGTTGTTGCTCTTTCAGCAGTGTTGGCATTCCTCACTAAAACGTGGACAGGAAGGACATGTTTATACCGCCATGTGTGCCGCCTCTTGGAAATGTGAACAATTCTAACAAGCCATAATCTCTACATTACAAACTCCACCACCCCACACTATGAATGTAAAAAGGTTTAACACAGAGAGCTGATCTCTGTCTCGAGAATGCTTCAACTGATTAAGGATCTTGATAGAATTTGATAAAATGCGGTCAATCTTTTATTTAGTTAAAGCCCCAATCAGTCACTTTTTCACCTTAATATAACAGCTTTTTAGTCATTGAAGATGGTAGAGTGACTTGTAACAGGGAGAATGTCACCTCTATTGGTCACACACGGCCCTCCAAAGGCCTCTCCTGCGACTAAGCATTTTTGTGCCTGCGTCCCGGAGGCAGCATGCACGCATGCGCTGTACAGAGGAAGCGCTGTCTTCAGGAAAACAAGGAAGTAACTCGGTGCGGATTTACTACGGGAATGACGTTTCACTTAACTATGGATTATTATTTCATCACGTGGTGAGTACCTGATGTCACAACATGTACATAGAGCTTTCTGCCGCTGTGTTTTTTTACTTTGAACGGTGATATCGATACCGATGCTAATGCACCCAGAGGGCACAGTTTCTCCAATAGCAAAACTTGGAAAAGCTGCTGAATGGGGCTTTAAGATTCAAATAAATTCAGCCCACGAGCCCTCTTCCCTTTTGAGAGCTTATTTGAAAATGTTTCCTCTCTCTTTCATGTGATCTTTACTGTATTTTGCTTTTGTACAATGTTGTTATCTACGCAAAGGAGGTGATGTAGGCCTTGGTGGAGGTGCACTTATAGTTTATGTTGCTCTTGTTGCTGGGCAGGTACCCCTTAACAGATTTGTTCATTTAAAGTGACTACCTAGTTATATCAAATAAAAAGTACACTGTGAAGAAAAATAACCAAATTCCAAATCTCAAGGTATCCCTTAAACATAGAGACAGCCAGACATGTACAGTTTGACTTAAACATAGAGACAGCCAGACATGTACAGTTTGACTTAAACATAGAGACAGCCAGACATGTACAGTTTGACTTAAACATAGAGACAGCCAGACATGTACAGTTTGACTTAAACATAGAGACAGCCAGACATGTACAGTTTGACTTAAACATAGAGACAGCCAGACATGTACAGTTTGACTTAAACATAGAGACAGCCAGACATGTACAGTTTGACTCACATTGTAAGCATCAATAATGAGCTTGATCACATTGCTGGAGTTGGCGGACAGCGTGCCGACGGCTGACTTAGGAATCAGGTTTTTCAACTCCTGTGAGAGACAAAGCACCAACATCGACCAGGTTAATATCGCAGACCAACAGCTCAAACACCTCAGACAACATGAAACTATGTGAAACTATGTGAAACTGTGTGTGTGTGTGTGTGTGAAACTGTGTGTGTGTGTGTGTGTGTGTGTGTGTGTGTGTGTGTGTGCGTATCCCTTTAAGACCGCGAACCGCGTTAACGCGGTTCGCGGTCTTAAAGGGATACACACACACACGCATGCACACGCACACACGCACACACACACACACACACACTGTATATACATATCCTTAAAAACAGAACTGCTTTGTGAGGAAAGGTACGAATATGGTCCATCCATTTAAGAGAAAACGATACTGTGCTTTACTATAACTATCAATTCAATCAATTTGATAAGAGTAGCCATCAATTTCAAATGTGGAATATTTTTGAAATATAACTCTTTATTCGTTTTTGTATACAAAATATTAAACTGATCTTTCATAATCCAAGGCATGGATCCCATAAACTAATTTTAAATGGATTTGTGGCCTATTTTTTTAAAGAATATGATGTGAATTAAAGATAAAGTCAGGGAACAATTTCATAAAACAGGCTACTGGAATCTTATAAGGACAATCTAGAGAAGGGAATGCAAAGTTTACCTTGTAAACAGGCTGGAACTCCTCAGTGACTGCAAAGATGGTCTGAATGTTGTGATCGCTCAGTTTCTGGACCAGATGGGCGATGGATGGGTAGTCCTATCAAAGGATGCATCAACACAGGCAATAAATAGACAATCAAACACAAATAATAAAGTCAAGGCTGATATATGCCATATGATTGTTTGTAACTGAACGTAACCGATGTGCGTTTGAGTAATCAATCAATCAATTGTATATTGTGACTGGAAGGTTGCCAGGTTGAAGCCGAGTCTCTCCTACCAATTCTTGATTTGATATATAAACATAACATTGATTGATTGAGTTTGAATCCAAGACCATGTAGATAAATCTGGGTGTGATGAGAGAATGGGAAATGCTCTCCTCTCCCTCATCAACTAGCATCAACCTTCCTTTCAACAAGGTGTATTTAACAGTGTTGGGCAAGTTACTTTCAAAATGTAATATGCTACATATTACTAGTTACTTTAATTTGAAAGTAATAAGTTACTTTACAATATCACTTTCTGTGTAGAGTAACTCGTTGCTTATTGCACTACTTTTGCATTACTTTCACCAAAATAACAGCAGTAGCAGAATGACATCACCGCCACTGAACCATCCCGAAAAATAATTCCAGCTGTCTTGAAGTCAGTGTATCCTTTTCCTTAGTTACTGTCATCTATAGTGGTTATTTGCTTAAAAATAAACAATTTGATTAGGAAATGATTGTATCTTTATTTAAATGTGCTTTGATAATAATAAAAAAACAAACTCAATTACTGAAATCCCATTGGTAATAAGTTAAATTACTGAGTTACTGCTAAAAGTAATATATTACATGTAATATGTTACTTTTGTAATGAGTTACCCCCAACACTGGTATTAAAAAAAAATGCCGCACTGAAGCGCCTTGGTGACCAACAGTATGCATGTCTTTTAGTGGGTCAAGCAAGATGTCGCTGAAATAGAGCAGTCAATAGACTGAGGCCGTTTCTCAATACCAAGAATGCATTCTTGTTCCTGGGTTCTTGGGGAGAATGTTCTTGCTAGTCGTTCTTGGAAGAATGAACTTGCTAGGTCACAAGCACACATGACGCTGTTGGCAGTTTGAGACGATGCGTTCTTGAGGGTATTGCGCAATCCCGGCGCAGAGGCCGCCTGCAGTATTACACAAATAAAAAGCTCAGCTGATGTAGATGCAGCCAATTGTGCTCTGGAGCTTTTTGCCATTTTTCGCCATAAATGTTCGTAAAGTGGCACTTATTGAAACCTACTACCCTGCTTGTAGGCATCAAAAGTCATCAGAAATTAATTTAGTGATGAAATAAAACTTTAAATTGTAAAAAACTTTCCGGAGCTTATGGCGTCTTCTCTGCTGCGTTCTGCCTCTGCTTATGCCGAAATGCATGCTGGGATATCTGCCTTGCCAAGTTGACACAAGTCACCAACCAGAGCATCCTCGGTAAAGTGGGCGTGTCGAGAACACATCCGGGAATTTTAAGCGTTCTTGGCGAAATGTGAACTTGTATTGGAACAGTACTTGGGCTGCGACTGATGACGTTTCACAGGGACACAAGAACGCAAGAACACACAAGAACGCTTATTGAGAAACGGCCTGAGTCTATTGACAATCAGTCAATGAGTAGGGCATCTTGGTTTCCTGTCCTACACTATTGGATGAACTGATTAATGTCAGGTGTGCCTGAGCACTGTTGCTGTGACTGCAGCAGTCAGGCACACCTGACATTAATCCGTTCATCCAATAGTGTAGGACAGGAAACCAAGATGCCCTACTCATTTCAGGAAGTAGTGGAGTTGTGCAAGTAGTGTATTCTGCATGGATATAAAAAGGGTAGAACTAACGTAGTAGTGGCTCATGGTGTACATGTTGTTCTCCAGATGGCACTTGCCATCGTTGGGCAGGACGATGCCGCCCAGCTTGCCGTCTCCAGCAAAGTGGAAGCCGGCATCGGTGGAGAACACCAGAACACGCGTCACGTTCCTCCAGCCTATCTGCTCCTGGGACACAGAGACGGAGAGAGACACATTTTAACATTTGAGCCATTTAGCCGACACTCTTTCCCGTCTATGCAGTGCAACAGCAGAACAAGCTTTGCGAGCCTTGCTGATTCTCACCTCGCAGACGGCCACCTGCATGATGGCGTCGAAGCCGCCCTCCGGAGAGTCCAGGTTGCCTGAGATCTGCTGCTGACTGACCAGCCGGTTGAAGTCGTCGCCCTTGTCGGTCAGCTTCAGGACGTTCTTGTAGCTGAAGGGGCTGGTGCAGTTCTGGTTTCCCGTGCAGGGGTTGATGAGCCTGGCCGGTGTGGTGCTGATGTAAGGCATGACCGTCTTCTCCACAAAGGAGCCGAAACCTGTAGAGAACGATGGATTCAAGGGTTTCGGTACGAGTTGTGGGTAAAGAGGTTCGGTAACACCTTACATTGCAACGTTTCAACGTGCTCGGCATCTTTCATAAGGAAGATGAATCTCTCCTACCAATTCTGAAGTCTGAGGTGATCTCCTGCATTTCTCTCATGAGGTCGGTGCCCAGGTTCTTGACGTTCTCCAGATCGTCCTTCATGGAGAAGGAGAGGTCCATAAGGTAGTACAGGTCGATGGGGTAGTCCTCAGCACGCTTGAACTTCAGAGGGAATGTCTGGGGCTCACCTGGTAGAGAATTATGCCACCGTTTTTAAATGGTACTATACATCAATTTAATGCAACTGCAGCCAATGCACATTTCAGCTTACCCACACTTGATCTATTGACTCTCTCTCTCTCTCATCTTTCCCAATGGAGACTTCATACAGGAATAGTTTCTTAGTTTTAAACATCACCATTGATTGTGATTGGCTACACAAATACAATACTGTCTGAAATGTTTTTTTTTCTGCTTCTCTTCCCACGTAACATATTTGACCAGCCGTTTCTCTCTAATGACGGCAAAGCGTTCAAACAAAGTGAGAGGAAAGGTCGGGCTGCGGGTGGCGGGTGTTTACCAGATCGGAGTGTGAGGGTGAGTTTCTGCGGCTGGATCTGGGTGATCTGCTCGGGCTTCAGTTTCTCCGCCACGTCCTTCTTGCGGTTGGTGACAGGTTTGTCCAGGTCCACTATCGTGCTGCCACGGGGATTCTCGATTGTGGCTACGTTGCAGCTTCTTTTTTGCAGGGAGACAAGATCATCGCAGCGGGCCGACTTGGACTCGCCCTCATTGAGGAATTTCTGTGTGGTGAATGAGAGGATAGTGTAAGCCTTTTTTCCCCCACATAACTGAAGTCGTTTTACTGAATATTGCTTAGACTCCTCGGCTGGATCAACCCTGTGAGATGCTGCTTACAAGACCGTCTTCTAACCAGCAGGCCACCACGCCACTTCATCAAGTCTTTTTATAATACTGTGGTAATACTAATTTATTTAAATAGCATGATTATATTGTTAAGAAAGGTGCTATATACAGCTCAACAGTGACCGCCACTTTTTCTCAGCTCCCGTTCCGGAAGAGAATTCCCCATATTTTCTCCATAGACATTTTGAAAAATGTACGTACTTAATCGTGAGTGACCATAAAACATTTCACTTGGAGCAAAAACAAAAAATAAAACCGAAAAAAATCGAAATGGTGGAATCTAGGATGAAGTCAGGGGACGTTCTGACAAAACGAGGCCTCTGGCTTCAATCCAGTTTACGTCAACTGGCCTCAAAGTGTCTGGTGCCTGGGCCATTGTTCTCAGACAGGAGGAGGAAAGCAGAAGCAGATGAGGAGCAGGCCTGGCTAACAGTATACCCTTGATGCACATGATATCATACAGACAGTGGTGGAGACTGCAGAGCTCGCTTGAGACAATGAGCCAAGTCAAAACAGAAATAGCGCTCTGGCCTGACTCTTCAAAATCTCGTGAGCCAGGTCTGAAGACCGTGCATCAATTCCTTACACACATTTGAAAATTAAAATACCGTACGAATATAAAACCATGTATTGTCCGGAGCAGGAAATTCAGTTTGCAGGGGCCGTGACAGAAAATTGTGCTCGTCGTACACAAGAACATACCAACAACACTGAATGCATACATTAGATCAGTGGTTCTCAACGTGGAGTCCGGGGACCACAGGCGTCCTTGAGGGGGTTCCAGGAGTTCCCCACAAATTGATGAATTATTAAACTTCAGCATTATTTCATTTACAAGAAGTGAACACAATTAGATAATGTAAAAGAATAACTGTTTTGATCACAGTTTCACTGATCTCTCTCTACCTACAATACAGATAGTCATGGAATTCTGGACAAAAATAACAATGAAAATATTCTGAGATTTGGGTCCAACAGACAAATTCAAGTGGGGGTCCATGGCACTAATGCGAACTAAATTAGGTGTCCTTGATATGAAAAAGGTTGAGGTTACAGTGACTGCACTAGATAAACTGCAGCGCACAGTGAAATAATCAGTTTGGTCACAAAAGGAGATACACAATGTATTCAGCAGTGGGCAGCACACACTACAACATTCAGTGTTTCCCCTACCATTCTACAGGCCTGGCAGGCCCGCCAGGCCAACGATGCTCCCGCCAGGCCAGCAAAAAATTGAAAAAAAAAAAAAAAATCCTGCTCTCCCCAAAATTTCAATAAACCTTTATGGCATATAATTACAATTTACAATACAACAATACTGGTGTTGACAGTAATAGAAGATGCCAAATCAATCAAAACAATAAGCATTTTGCTTTTTGTCAACGTGTGTCGTTGCCTGGGAAACGCACATCCCATAATACAACGGTTCACATCGCAATCCCATAATAGTATGATGATACATGGGATGCCATTGCGAACATAAATGCCAACAGGCTAGCTAAAAGTTTAGGGTCGCCAGCGAGCGCCCCCCACCGTTGTGGTCGGGGTATGTTTCGAAATCCCTCCAGGCCTGAAATTTTTTCTAGGGGAAACACTGAATTCATATAGTTTCCGCACTTTCTGCAAATACAAGCAAGAGCAGAAGCAGAGGATGAAACGAGCAGTACTTAATTAAAATGACTACAAAACCATGAGTGTACTAAACATATCACATGTCACATGATTTCACAAGCTTTTCTCCAAACTTTTTTTTTCAAGCCTGGATGATAAAAAGTTGGAGTTTCTTCTGCAGTCTGTCAGAGAAGTTCAGGCAAGATTTAACAAGAAGGCTGCTCAGTCTTGACACACCCCAAACCAGTCATATTTGGTTACTACTCACTCAGTACTGACTCACATAACCTCAACTGTGTAATACTGTATAAAATGTGATACTCCACTGCTACTATTCATTCAGCAGTTGAATGTAGTGATGTGTGTATGTGTATGAATATAGGCTATGTTAGTGTGTGTGAGGAGATGAATGTGTCATACATACACACACACACACACAATGAGTTTCCTTTTCTAGCTTGTCCCCATTTTCAAAATGATTAATGTACTTACCGTAAATTCCGGACTATAAGCCGCGGCTTTTTTCCCGTTTTTTGGCCTTTTTTGCCCCCTGCGGCTTATATAACGGTGCGTCTTATCTATGGATTTTTTCCAAAAAAAAAAAAAAAATCTCTCTTTTTTAGCACTCTTTCTAACTATAAATCCACTTCTGTTTTAATTTCCTCTCTTGCCCTCTTTTAACAACATAACATAACATAACATAACACAACACAGGTAAGCAGAAAGAAAAAGAGAAGCAATCACGCCATGAATGAGGAAATGACTCACCTGCTGGAGGCTGGAGATACACCGCTTGGGCTAAACTTTTACTCCGTGAAACACTATCGATTAAGTCCGACATCGCTCAGAGGTTTTGAGCAGCTTGAAAACAAGTTTGAAAACGTGCAGAAGTCCATCCACTCACTCACTAAAGAAAATAATGCAACCGTGAAGAGTTTCACTCGTGTCCAGCCATCTGGCCGAGTTAGAGCCGAAGTCCCGAACACAGTGAGAAAACCTCCCGAAGCTGCTGCTGCTGCAGCGGGGTGCATATTGTCCGGCCAGCCGACCGAGAGGCATGCGAGCCGGGCACTATTAAACAGTTGGGGTGTGTGAGGTGGCTGGCTGTGGAGGTGGCGGTTTCTCCTCCTCCTCCTTTCTCCCGCACACCGGGCGCCTCGGCCACGTCCAGACCCCGGCCTGCCACCGAGGGCCATCTTCATCTGCCTACTCCGCTGGCCCGACCGTCAACTCATCCTCCAGGCTGCGGGGAAGAAGCCCCTCACCGTCCGCGTTGGTGCAACAGAAACGCGCAACATACAACAGCATCATCGAGTCAATGGATATCGCTTTGGCGTACTGTACCCAGCGAGACTCGTCATAACCAGACCGGACTATCTTTAGCACTCTTTCTAACTATAAATCCACTTCTGTTTTAATTTCCTCTCTTGCCCTCTTTTCACCACACCGCGGACACTGTGTGCACTGTAAAAAAAACAAAAAATACCACAATGTGTGATTTTGTCTGGGGATTAGTGACCTGACTTTTGTTTTGTTGAAATGTTAATAAATGGGAGCTTCCCCAAACAGCCATCCATTCCCGACAATCCCCTCTGTGCACGAAGCCTTACATATGGTAATTAAACATCAAAACACCCGCGGCTTATAGACCGGTGCGGCTTATAGAAGAAAAAAATAGTCACCTTTGAAGGTGCGGCTTATAGACCGGTGCGTCTTATAGTCCGGAATTTACGGTAATTCATTATATTGCATTTAAAATGTCATTATTTGTTTGATAGTATTGATGTATTTACTTATTTTTGAATGCATCCCACTGTATTTCACCCCCACATGGACCTGTAAAATTGCATAGAAACTAGGGCTGGGTTCAAAAAATCGATTCTCCGATTTTTAATCGATTTTCATTTTAATCCTTGATTATCGATTCATATGTCCAGAGATCGATTTTTTTTTTTATATATATTTTTTTTTACTAAACAGGCTAAAATATTGTGCTGTGTGTGGTAGTTGAAACATAGTTTCAAGTTGACGTTTAATTATGTTTGTAGTTGAAACAAAAACATAAATACTGTAGGCTACATGAATGGAAATGTTTGATCATTATTAATATCTGATCATTATTAATATCTACTTTTAGAAATTATATAGGCTGAAATCAAATCACTGTGCATAATTGTGAAAGTGTCTTAAATTGACAGATGAAAAGGCTGTTATTTACCCTTTGTCACCACGTGGTGAGTAAATATATGTGTAACTAAAACCATTAAAATTGACAACAGGTCTGCAACTTTTTTTCCCCGTGTATTAGGGGTGTCACGATACACTCAGTTCACGATACGATACGTATCACGATACTGGGTTCACGATAACGATACGATACGATACGATACGATTTTAACAATATTTTTTTTAAATTGAATAATGACAATATATGACTGGAAAAGTAGTATTTTATTTGAAATGCACAAATACAAAACAACCTGGCTGTTGTGGGAAATTGTTATTACAATAACAACTAGAAAAAACATGAGATTGGAGATAAGGCTTATCTTGAAATAGAATGAGTTACACGTCACTTAGATTTACTTTGAACTAAAAGGTTTCTCAGCAGTATAAATTCTCATTATGCATCTTCAGTTTTTCTTCAAACTCAAACAACAAGACTTTTCTTAATCTATTTTTTATGCATCTTCAGTTTTTCCTGTCAAGTAAACAGTTTTGCCAGAAACTCAATTGAATGGTTTCTCTCCTGTATAACTTCTCATGTGTCTCTTCAGAGACTTGTTCAACTGAACTACTTTCCACACATTGAACTTCAACAAACAAAGACGTTTCTTAGTCTATTTTTTGAAAAAAAAAAAAAAAAAAAAAAAAAAAAAAAAAATTGCGATATGAGATTTCATCTCAACGATACATATCGTGACGTTTTACTATCGCGAAATTTCGTGGGACGATATATTGTGACACCCCTACCGTGTATCTACTT
The DNA here is from genome assembly GCF_964638095.1 of Poromitra crassiceps. Taxonomy (NCBI): domain Eukaryota; kingdom Metazoa; phylum Chordata; class Actinopteri; order Beryciformes; family Melamphaidae; genus Poromitra; species Poromitra crassiceps. Next base: position 37,091,375 of record NC_139635.1, read on the forward strand.
GGCTGGTTGGAAACCCCTGTGTTACATAACTGGACAGTCATGTAATTCAGGGTACAGCTCAAAAACCACGTTTTGGTATCACTAACCAAATCAATATTGAAAATTGATCGAATCGGAATCGAATCGAATCGAATCGAAATTAATCGATTCGCAACCTTGTGAATCGGAATCGAATCGATTCTTGAAATTTGAACCAATACCCAGCTCTAATAGAAACTTATCTTTTTTTATTTGAGATTTGATAATTTTATATACAAGATGATGACTGGCTTCTCTGCTCCTCAGGCCTTCTTTGTGTGAAAAAAACGGAGGCCAAAATGATGTGACAGACATGAAAGCAAACTGAAAAAGTGACTCAAGTATCCCTCCTCCACAGGAAACTCCCACAGTTTAGCGTCTTCTAGATAAGAAGCTCATTCATAAGATAAAATAGTTGGGCGGCGGCTTTAACGAGTGAACTTACTTCGTCTGTGCACCATCCACACGACTCGGAGACTTGGATGCATTCCCCACATGACTGTGCGTTTGCATTGAAGCACTCGCTCCCCTCTGAAACAGACAGCATATGTGCGTTTAGCCCTGGGAACCCCGTATTCCTGTCAACTCGCTAATTGAATGCAGCCTCCCGTTTCTGGCTGCAAAACACTATGTCATGCTGACAAAACCTCCAGGCAGTGCATCAAGTCATGACAACACCATATAAACCTCCAGGCAGTGCATCAAGTCATGACATCACCATATAAACCTCCAGGCAGTGCATAAAGTGATGACATCAGCTCATAAAATAGCCTCGCACAGTAGGCCAACAGAATCCAGCGTCGTAAAACTAAGAAGGAGAAACGCAGACTGGAAGAGTAGAGAATGACTGAAAGCAAGGGAGCTTCTAGTATGTGTCCTGTATTATGCGTTAAGGCTGGCTTTACACGGTGAAACTTTCACGCAACTAGTTGCAGGTTGCAAATTGCATGAAACATAATTTGCGTGCAACTTGACATTTACACAAAGCAATCGTTTGTTTCACTAAAACAATTAGTAGCTAGCTAGATTGGTAATGTTTCATCTGTCATATTGTTTTTCCTTTTCTCTCTCTTGCTACAGTAGATTACTGCATCAAGTGGGGAGTGTCATTCATTCATTGTAACTTGCATCTTTGTATCTTATTTTGTATCATTTTCTATCTGGACATAATATTAATTTGGACGTGTTATTGTATCAGGTTTTCTTCTGCCACTGGCTGGCTACTTTCTTTCATTATGGCTGTCCCAGAGAATAGGAAGAGAGTCATGAGTGCATTAATAGCCTACTTATCAGGGTTTTGATTGGCTGTTGCATGAAACTAGTTTCACAAAGTTGAGTTTTGCATCTGTTGCAGTTTCAGACAAGTTTCCAAAGTGCGTTGCAGAGGGCTTTAAACCATGCAAATCATTTGCAACTTAGTTTCACCTCAGTTTCAACCAACTAAAGTTGCGTGAAAGTTTCACCGTGTAAAGAAAACATAAAACTTAAGTTATGTTTATGTATTTCCCGTGTGCAACAATTGGGTGTCATACTTGGCCCAATGCAGAGAGAATGACAACTCCTAACTACTGAAAAGAAATAAATCTGAAGTTTAACAGTGAATACTGAGTGAGTGAACAGATATTTCATAGTTAAAAAATGCATGCATCCTGCATCTTACCTTTCTGTGCCCCGCTGTCACCAAGGACCGTTAATAACGTTGCTATCAAAAGTAGCCGTAAATCCATCTGTACCAAGACAAACACAGAAAGCAGAGAGGGCTTAGTCAAACAGAGGGGAACGTGCAGCAAATACAGCATATAGAAATACATTTAGATCAGACACTCTCATCCAAGAGTCACTTACAATGAGAGTGCAACAGCAAAAACAAAAGAAGAAGAAAAAGATAAAATAAAATATTAGATAAATAAATAAGTACATTACTGATGAAGGCCATGTAACTGAAAACTGTGTGTGTGTGTGTGTGTGTGTGTGTGTGCGTGTGCGTGTGCGTGCGCGTGAATATGTATTTGGTTGTGGTTACAAAAGTTAAAATGTGGTATAGTGAGTCTTAGCATTTCCAAAACAAACACAATGTTTGCCATGATGCCTCTTTCATGGCCTGGTCTCTTTAAAGTCGATTTCTAAACAAAATTTCAATGTCATTATCTGGGTAAATACAGGGGAATAAAATCTTCTCTTGTTTTATCTATCTTCCTGCTGCCTACCATGCCATATTTCATCGAGGATCTTTCAAGAAGTTGTGGCAAAATACTTCAGCTACTGTTAGACAGAGATGCTCACAAGTCATTCTTTTCAAGTCCAAGTCAAGTCTCAAGTCTTCTTTGAGCTAGAGTCCAAGTCAAGTCTTTTAGCTATAGTCTAAGCCAAGTCTCAAGTCTTTAGTCACAAGTCCAAGTCAAGTCTCAAGTCCCTATGGAACGGATAAGCATTCTATCATCTGCTGGATGCATCCGGTCTGCTTAGAACACTGTACAGCTAAAATAAACTAAGGAATTCAAAGCATGTCCTCAATCCTTTATTGATGAGCTGACATTAGTAGTAGCAGACATTTCCTTAATGTTAATGCACACACAAAAAAGTTAATTAAAATAAAGATTGTTCACAAATCTCAAGTCCAAGTCAAGTCTCAAGTCTTTGAGGGCAAGTCTCAAGTCAAGTCTCAAATCGCTGTGTGTCTGTGTGTGACTTAAGTGCGACTCTCAAGTCCCCATCTCTGCTGTTAGGTGGCAGAGAGGAGGAGCCATCCATTTAGCCGATTCCAAATATGGAGGAATTACTAGGCCATGTTCAGCTGGCATCAGTCCCTCAAAACGACCACAAACCACCATGCTACATTACTTTCTGACTGCCGTCGCAAGCTGAGTGTCTCTACAGGGCATCTTCAGCTAAGACTCCACACCAGAGAGGCAGTAGGTGAAGAGGCACACCTCAACGTATTTACACTTACTAAGCTGTTTAGTTTGATCCACATTTACTTCCAATGAGTCCAACAGCACAGCAGACAATGATTGATTGGAACAGAACAGCAGTCGTACAAAAATGGCCAACATTTCCAACAACAGCCGACAGTAGGGATGCTGCAAAGCAGAGAAGGAAGGTTGAGAAGTAGTGGTGGCTTTTTTAAGCGGTCCTCTGTTGCCTGCCCCTAACACACACAGCTGCCAACAAGCATGCATCACTCGTGCACAATGCCAAAAACACAACTAAATAAGGAGTCAAGACTGGAATCATCGATATGGCTGAAAATGGTCTATTTCAATACTGTCCAATATTGTGAATTTTGCATAACAACAACTTGGAAACAGCCTGTGCGGTGAGCCAACATTCCTATGAAGCTAGGTCTGTACTCTGTGCAGACAAACCTCCAGACAAGGCCACAACTCCATAACAGAAAACAGAGAGAAGAGGTACAGAGTGTTCACGTTTACGTACGTGTGTGTGTGTGTGTGTGTGTGTGTGTGTGTGTGTGTGTGTGTGTGTGTGTGTGTGTGTGTGTGTGTGTGCGTGTGTGTGTTCCCATATTTGGCCAGGTAGTTTCATGCCATTCCCCGCAAAACCCCAGTGACACACTTGTCCTGAATGCCTGCTCAATCCGAGCGACTCTCCCTCTCTGACACGGTGCCACAGTCAGAGCCACAAAGCAAGTAAGGCAATGTTGACAGAAGCTAAGTCAACAGCTGAGCGCTGACTCAAAATAGACCACCCTCCCTTGTTGGACATTCACATGTTTGAGCTATTCTATGGTATTTCAAAGCGTCAATGGGATAAAGAGATCATCTTAAGGAAAGGATCTAGTAGTTGTTTTATGGGTAAATCCATGGTGTTGATCACCAGTTTCTCTGGTGATCTCATGATCCTCTGAAGAAGCTGTGTGGGAGAGTTGCACATTTTGGCATAAATCTGCCGAGGCATAGCGCTGCAGTGCCGCAGGTCAGAGGCTACAGGCTTCCAGAAAACAAGCACTTCCTGTGAAGCCAGGCCTAATGAAGCACTTCCTGTGAAGCCAGGCCTAATGAAGCACATCCTGTGAAGCCAGGCCTAATGAAGCACTTCCTGTGAAGCCAGGTCTAATGAAGCACTTCCTGTGAAGCCAGGTCTAATGAAGCACATCCTGTGAAGCCAGGTCTAATGAAGTACATCCTGTGAAGCCAGGTCTAATGAAGCACATCCTGTGAAGCCAGGTCTAATGAAGTACATCCTGTGAAGCCAGGTCTAATGAAGTACATCCTGTGAAGCCAGGTCTAATGAAGCACATCCTGTGAAGCCAGGTCTAATGAAGTACATCCTGTGAAGCCAGGTCTAATGAAGCACTTCCTGTGAAGCCAGGCCTAATGAAGCACTTCCTGTGAAGCCAGGCCTAATGAAGCACATCCTGTGAAGCCAGGCCTAATGAAGCACTTCCTGTGAAGCCAGGTCTAATGAAGCACTTCCTGTGAAGCCAGGTCTAATGAAGCACATCCTGTGAAGCCAGGTCTAATGAAGCACATCCTGTGAAGCCAGGTCTAATGAAGTACATCCTGTGAAGCCAGGTCTAATGAAGTACATCCTGTGAAGCCAGGTCTAATGAAGCACATCCTGTGAAGCCAGGCCTAATGAAGTACATCCTGTGAAGCCAGGTCTAATGAAGCACATCCTGTGAAGCCAGGTCTAATGAAGCACATCCTGTGAAGCCAGGTCTAATGAAGTACATCCTGTGAAGCCAGGCCTAATGAAGTACATCCTGTGAAGCCAGGTCTAATGAAGCACATCCTGTGAAGCCAGGCCTAATGAAGTACATCCTGTGAAGCCAGGTCTAATGAAGCACATCCTGTGAAGCCAGGTCTAATGAAGTACATCCTGTGAAGCCAGGTCTAATGAAGCACATCCTGTGAAGCCAGGCCTAATGAAGCACTTCCTGTGAAGCCAGTAAGGCTGGCATGGATCACGGATAATCCGTGACCCGTACGGATCAGCCCCCACGGTTCGGAACGCGGTTCGGAAACATCCATGGTCCCCCCCCCCCCCCCTTCGTTTCATTTAACGTTTAACGTTAGTGTATGAGAACTAGGGATGTTCATTTTGAAAATTTTCCAAAATCGATAATCGGTGAGAATTAACGATCAATTATCGATTATCGATTTTATTAATACTTAGAAAATTTTCAATATTTTCAATTTTTTTTTTTTTTTTTTTTTTTTTTTTTAACAAAATGAATGCCTATGGCAGAAAATACGAAAGACAACGTGTTCTCCTCAATGAACTCTTTATTTCAATGTGTCTCCTCTCCAACACTGCTGTCCCCGGCGCATGCCGGTGTGAATTTCTCATGTTTAAAACAGTTTTGTTGGCACAAAGGCCCGTGCCCAGCCAGAAAACTAGAGACTATATGAAGCTCCACCTCACGTTAGTCGGCTGTGCAATGGAGTGGGGCGAGGAGGAACGAATTCCACCCAAACCTAGTCCAAAAAAAAAAAAAAATTTTTTTTTTTTTTTTTTTTTTTTTAATAATTAAAAAATCGATCCAAATGCCACAGGATCGATTCCAATCCTTAACGATCGATTATCGATTTTCGATAATTGATGAACATCCCTAATGAGAACGCCTGCAGCGCAGCCAGACACAGACAGGCATCATCATGGCAAGCACAAGTGAGCTTCCTCAACCCTTCTCCCCGCTGTAAAGTCTCTCTAAAGGCTGTGGCTAGTGGCTACTAAAGACAGCATCACAACAAACTTATTTCAACACCTCTGAAAAAGCACAGGAATGCGAGCAGCGTGTTGCGGGCTGCACAAGATAACGAGAGACACACACACACACACGTGCACACGTTTCACAAACACATTATCACCGGACGGTGAAATGTTGCCTTTAGGACACACAAAACAACATGTGGGGCCACCGAGTTGCTTAACGTAGCATCAACGTTATGTTTCCAGACTCACCCGGTCTGTACCACCCGTGTCAAGTGACTGCAGGTTAGCAAGTAATAGCAGCGCCACGCTGAAACAGGAAGTTGGGTTGTTCTGCCTTCAGAGTAAAAGCATAAATTGTGTCACTTATGAGAAAAAAAATATTTTTGAGCTGTGCAGGGCAACAAATGGTTAGATAAGTATAATAGTATTAAAAAATCTAATCGAAAATCTCATTTTGAGAGAAAAAATCAGAGATTTTTTTTTTTTTTCTGATCCGAAAAATCCGTGATCCGTGGCTCAAAATCCGTCACGTGATCCGATCCGTGGCTTTTCTGATCCGTGCCAGCCCTAGAAGCCAGGCCTAATGGGGCACATCCTGTGAAGCCAGGCCTAATGGAAAACTCTCCGAGAGCTACAGACTAGCCATACTAATCACACGGCCTATGAGGAGCCACTTACAAGACAAAGACAGATGTTCAAGTCAAAATTCATAGAAAGTGGGATGATTTGGAGTCAGTGCAGAGGGGAAAAACTCGGACCAATCTTGGAAGGTTAACGACAAAGATTTGACACGCAGCCAACAGCTTTAAGGAGAGACAACGCTCAGAAATGCTGTGAGACGCCTCATAGAATTCAACCCAACACCAACTGCAAAGACTCCACACACACCATCCAGGCCCCTCCCCAACAACCATTCAGGCTCCTCCCCAACAACCATCCAGGCAGCTCCTCCCCAACAACCATCCAGGCTCCGCCCCAACAACCATCCAGGCAGCTCCTCCCCAACAACCACCCAGGCAGCTCCTCCCCAACATTCCTGAACAACAGCTTTGTTTACGGCTCTGGGGTTCATCCCGACCTGCACAGGGCAGCAAATTGTGGAGAGTTGACAGATTGACGCCCCCCCCCCACACACACACACACACACACACACACACACAGGCAATTATAGTGATCGTTTGAGGTGTGAGAATTTTAAGAACAGGTTTGCTCTCAGACACTACAAATGTACAAATTAATTATAATTATTTTATATTATATGATATTAATATTTTTCCTGATATTGAGTTGTGGCCCCTTCTTCACAGTATCAAGGAGAAAACAGGCACATCCAGAACCCAGATTGGGCAGGTGCCGAGCTCAAAGGTGAACAAGCAGTGAAAATAGGAATAAAAAGCTTGCACACTGCATGGGCTCCAGTTTCAGTGTTTTTATTTTAACACCCCAAAAGAAGTGACGTTTCCTCAGACAGACCACATCTCAATTGTCTCAAAGTAGGGCTGGACAATATGGCCCAAAAATCATATCTCGGTATTTTAGGCTGAGTGGTGATAAACATTATATCTTGGTATTTGGTAAGGGTTAAAGGAACACTCCGCCCATTTTCAACCAGCTTTGTATCATTAGAACATCAGTAGTATATCAGAAAACTGTAAACGGTTTTGAAGTCTGTCATTTAATTTGACAGTTATTGAGTGTTAAAGTGTGGACCAGTGACATCACTGGTCCACACTAACTCAAATTAATAACTCATTAACTCAAATCAACTCTCAATAACTGTCAAACTATTCATCATTCATCTAGTTTGACAGTTATTGAGAGTTGATTTGAGTTAATGAGTTATTACCGTAATTTGAGTTAGTGTGGACCAGTGATGTCACTGGTCCACACTTTAACACTCAATAACTGTCAAATTAAATGACAGACTTCAAAACCGTTTACAGTTTTCTGATATACTACTGATGTTCTAATCATACAAAGCTGGTTGAAAATGGGCAGAGTGTTCCTTTAACGACTTTTAACTGGATTCATCTCATCAGTGGTACTGATATTTTGTACATTCAGTGCATTTCAGGTTAGAACATTGTATGCATGTTACAGTATTAAACTTTGGGATAACTGTACTGTAAGTTAACTGCCCAAGGTTTGCTAGTTTTGTGTGGAAAAGCCCAATTGAACAGATTTGTTTAAGCAGTGGGTGCAACTGGGGGCATTTGAGCAGTGATGGATGAATGCATGTAGGAGCACTGAAATGACTGTTGGAAGCACAGACATCACTGGTTTACAGAAATGAGGAACGCCAACATCTCTGCTTCCTTCTGCACTGATAGCAGCTGATAACAGCTGATAGCAGACACAGCACTGAGCCTGTAATGAGGTCAAATGCACAGCAGAATGTGTTCAAACTGTTCCCAGAACTGTGAAACTGGATTAAAAACAAGCGCGAATTCGCAATAGCTGCAACCACATTATGCACATGTCCAAAATGCAGGATGGCAGGGCCACCCCACCCTACCACCTTTTAGCCAACTGGCATAAACACAAACACCTTCACACATGCGCGCACAGGCACACACACACACACACACACACACACACACACACACACACACACACACACACACACACACACACACACACACACACACACACACACACACACACACACACACACACACACACACACACACCTAGGGCAAAAACTGCGCCTGCTAAAAGGCGATTAACTTTTTGTGGAGCGAGTGACCGACACAGTGACAGAGCAGCTGATGGCAGCTGAGCGACCGACACAGTGACAGAGCAGCTGATGGCAGCAGAGAGACCGACACAGTGACAGAGCAGCTGATGGCAGCTGAGCGACCGACACAGTGACAGAGCAGCTGATGGCAGCAGAGAGACCGACACAGTGACAAAGCAGCTGATGGCAGCAGAGCGACCGACACAGTGACAGAGCAGCTGATGGCAGCAGAGTGACCGACACAGTGACACAGCAGCTGATGGCAGCAGAGCGACCGACACAGTGACAGAGCAGCTGATGGCAGCAGAGCGACCGACACAGTGACAGAGCAGCTGATGGCAGCAGAGCGACCGACACAGTGACACAGCAGCTGATGGCAGCAGAGCGACCGACACAGTGACACAGCAGCTGATGGCAGCAGAGCGACCGACACAGTGACAGAGCAGCTGATGGCAGCAGAGCGACCGACACAGTGACACAGCAGCTGATGGCAGCAGAGCGACCGACACAGTGACAGAGCAGCTGATGGCAGCAGAGCGACCGACACAGTGACACAGCAGCTGATGGCAGCAGAGCGACCGACACAGTGACAGAGCAGCTGATGGCAGCTAAACAAGGCCAATTCACCCTGCGCTAAGTGAGCTGTTGCAAGGATAAACAAGAGAGCAGGCAGCCGGACTAACGTTAGTTATAGCCGGGCTGCGCAGTAAATGCTATGCTATGCTTCAGTTAGATTTCATCTGTTAAACCAGCATTTGTTCCGAAAGGAATTAAAGCATAACGTTAATCAAAATGCCACAGAAACATTAGCTAATCAACACAGAGCTGCAAAGATCAGTTCATCAAATAATTTCCCCCGTATGACACTTGACACACAACAATATGTCTGGCTACGGATAAATCACATGATGACGATGAGTCAATGATGATGATGCTGACGTCACAACAAACATCTTGTATAGCTATCTTGCATTGGGACCGGTGAGCTTTTCCTTCAAGTTGAATGATCTCTTCATTCACAGTACTGTCTAGCCAACAAATGCTATTGTGAATGTAGCTCTCACAAGCATATTGTACTCCTTTCCGTCTACTCGTGTCCGATATTTGGGAGCTGTTACTCCAGAAATTGGCCGTTATTTACTTGGGAATGTCTTGCACTCATATCATTGTGAACGGCCTTTTACGTGTGGCTTGCCTTCCATAGCAACAGTACCCAAGGGGGGCAGGACTTAGCGAAGGGTGAATTGGACACTGACTGAACGCTGCAAACTCAGCAGAAAGAGAAAAGTCAAAACAAGCGTCTCGGTCAGTTAGTTTCAATGAACAAAGACGCCTTCTAGTCTGTGTTTTAGACATATAACACTCATATAGCCTCTTTCACACACGTAACTGCTGGAGGCATTTTGCCAACAAAGGTTCTTCACACAACCAATGACTGCTCCTCAAAGGGACCAACAGATGAAAATAGATTTTTTTTTTATGTTTCTCAGTGGGTTTCTTAAGTTGTTAGTTGAAATAACCATTAATTCGTGGGATTTCACTTTTGCTAATTGTTGCCATGGGTTTAAGGAGGCTAGGGTTAGCGGTTAGGGTTATCTAAACTGCTACAATATTAAAGTGTTTGTTAGCAGATGGTGAAAGATGTGGTCAGGAGGAGTCAGGACAATATTTAACAGTAGACTCGCCTCCCAAGTTAGCCCATGGCAAAAATTAGCAAGCTAAAACTCCTTCCATTAAACGGGTATTTAAACTTAAATGTATAAACTGTAAAATGTCAACTTAAATTAAAAACACACGTTGAGAAACAGAATACAGGGTTTGCACAAAGTCTTGAAAGTTGGGAAAATGCTTAATTTGAACAGCTATGTTTTCATTTATCTGTCCCGCGTCATGAGGGCGACCATCTGCTGTCAGACTGAGCAAAGCATACCAACAGTCTGATTCATGAGCAACACCGTCCTTACTGACTGCTAGAAGCACTCATTATCAGGAGGGAAAACCCATATGCATATAGACCTACTTGTAGAAGACAATTTGTGCAGCAGAATAAGGCGACGAAAAAGGAGATGTGTGGAAATTTAATTTGAGCCTATTACAATTTAAGTTGTGTTTAGAGGGAGATCATTTCACCAGACTTGGTGTCTGGGAGATTTTAATTTGTCGGACTTTGATTCATTTTAACTGTAAAAGTCTGGAACGGAAAACACTGCATGACATCTATGGTACCACCCCCTAGCTTAGAAGCACTCTTATTTCAGCATTGGTCCATTTTGTGGACCCCAGGAAGAGTAGCTGCTACCATTGGATCTTAATAAACAATCAAATTAAACAAATTTAACACACTAAATGCTTAAGCCATTCCGGCACTGTCATTCGCACAACACCGAAACAGGAAGGTCCAGTAAAACGCGTCATCTTGTGTGAAAATGGCTTCATCGACATCTGACTAGTGGCTCTTATAATGATCTAATTCTGTATATATGAGCCATGCAGCTGGAGCTTCCACAGAACAGTTGGGAGAATCAGTAGACTCCACATGGGAAAGCATGACACAAGCTGGCTGGCAGCCAGCGTGTGACGGATGGAGGGGGGATATCACAAGTTAAAAAAAAAAAACCTCTGTGAATCAGTCACGGGAAACGAGCAGCGAGTTTAAGACCAAAGTAACTGATCCCCGCCCCCTCTGCAGTGTTATACGATGAAAACTGACAACTGCTCAGATGACTTATTCAAGTCTGATTTGTTGTGTGAAAGTCTGTCACAGGAATCCCACTGACTTCTCTCTTCAAAAGTCTGTCTCTTTAAAGGGCAAACACGTGAAATGACTAGTAGCAGCAACTAGATGCTGACTGAGATGAGAGATGCTCACCTCATGTCTCCTGTGTCGGGCCCAAAAAGTTGCACTTGAACACAGCGCGCAAACACGAGGGTCGACGGGCAGCTAGCTAGCACGTACTGTACGTTCTGCGCCTGCGTGAGACCTGATTCATCAAACAGTAAGTAGCGTCTGCCTAACATTTCACTCACTTAAACGGTTTCGTAATATCGCTACTTCTAATGGAGAATATGTCTGATGAAATGTTGCAAATAGCGCTGGCTTATGTCAGCCTGGTATTTTGCTTGTGGAAGAGGAAAGAAGAGGTGGAGGCGCGGGAAAAGGAGAAACCGTGAGAGACAGCCTCCTCAAAATGCTTTCGCCAAAGGGACATGGCTGTGAAAATGTGGATTGGGATAATCAGATGAGAGGAAGTTGGAAGATGATCATTTTTGTGTGTGCCCTCTCTTTTCCTGCTCTGCTTCGCTACCAGCTGACCTGACCAGCCAATCAGAGTGATTTCTCTCCCCGACGGCGATTCAACATGTCGAATCGGCCGGAGAAGCCGCCGCCGCCGACACGCCGACTAGAGCCAACGTGCGGGAACACACCGCGAATACTAGGGTGACAAGACGCCCAGCGCTGACTAACCTAATCTGCTGTATGTGTCTCGAGTTTAACGCCACCCACCCTCATTTCTGAACTGCGACTCATCTCTCACTATCTCTGAGTCTCTCTCTCTACACCTCTGACTAACTTTACGCCCCCCCCTCCCTCAACAGATTGCCTGTCCAGCAGAAGCTATGGGCTATGAGTTAGTCAAGATGGCAGACTGGTGAGCCTAATATTTAGAGTAGCAGGAATAAACTGCGTGCCGAGCCGTGACTTTGTATGGTCAGGTTGGACACGACAGAGACGCCACATGCTCTGCATCTGTGGCTCGGAACGTCTCCGCAACCATCTTTCATTGACACGGCTGCATCCATTAGAACGACTCCGCAGACGCTGGGAGCTGCTCAGCCTCTTTCCAATATGAGAACACGTGACTACATTAAGTAGAACACAGTGGTGTTGCCAGGTATCTCTCTCAAAAGAGATGTGCTAACGTTCAGCCAATTCTACATGGATAAATTAGCTTAAATGCTACAGTTGCCTTTTTTGTGTATAAATAAAAGACACCGTATTAGCAGCCTAAAACCATAAAGCAGGGCTGCCACAGACTATCCCATCTCCACTAATTGAGACACCATAGATTCACCCCCATTTCCCAAAATGAATGGCGTCTCCTTTTCGTATATAGCGGCTGTTGAGTGTTTTGGATACGGACACACAACACTACCTCCTTACTAGTCTCGCTGGCCAGCCTCACCTCCCTTCCGTGAGAGGAGTCTGGCCTCACGGAAACAGGCAACTGGGATAAGCCCTCCCCTGCTCTACAGCTGCTCCCCATCGGAGCGACTGTTTCAATCGCTGCCGGATGTCCGCTCCCGGCTTATTACAAACTCTGTCATTGGCTCCGACCATGTCAATCAGAGCGGCTTCCGCTCCCTCCTCCCTGTGTGTCGCTGTAAATAGTGCCCTGCCGTCTCTGTGAAAACAACAACGCTAACTAGCTAGCAAGCTAACGGCAGAAACCTACACGCTAGCTCATTGCTACATGCTGAAAATGGCAAGTTGGATTGTTGGAAACTATTTTCCAAGGGCACTGACGCCAAGCGCCGCCCATCGCAATCCCACTATGGAGACCTGCGCCGCCAGACTCCTCTCACGGAAGGGAGTGGAGTCTGGCCAGCGAGACTACCTCCTTACTAAAAATCTATTTCACAGCAAAGCTTTCAGCCGAGAGCAGCAGGGATAATTCACAGGCCCAGAGACAAATGTTTCATCAGGAATCTCTTCCAACAGCTGCTGGGGGAAGAACTGACTGTAACTCAATCCTGCAAAGCTCCTTCCTTGCTGCGGTGCGCTGCCTGCCATCAGCTGCAGACAGCTCAGAGCACAGGTCAGAGGTCAATAGTTTGATTCAATCTGCATTCCTCTGCTCACACATCCAGCTCCCCGTGTGACGTAATGTCCAACAAAATGTCCAGAGTGAGTGACATTGTTTTGGTCACGTTTCTGTGGTGTGGGGGAGGCAGAGCGGAGACGTTTCTGTGGTGTGGGGGAGGCAGAGCGGAGACGTTTCTGTGGTGTGGGGGAGGCAGAGCGGAGACGTTTCTGTGGTGTGGGGGAGGCAGAGCGGAGACGTTTCTGTGGTGTGGGGGAGGCAGAGCGGGAGACGTTTCTGTGGTGTGGGGGAGGCAGAGCGGAGACGTTTCTGTGGTGTGGGGGAGGCAGAGCGGGAGACGTTTCTGTGGTGTGGGGGAGGCAGAGCGGAGACGTTTCTGTGGTGTGGGGGAGGCAGAGCGGAGACGTTTCTGTGGTGTGGGGGAGGCAGAGCGGAGACGTTTCTGTGGTGTGGGGGAGGCAGAGCTGGGAGAACAGTGGAGCATGGTGTCCAACCAATCACTCAGGAATGGATGTTGATGAAAACTGAATGACTCAAAGTTAGGGGTGTCACAATATATCGTCCCACGAAATTTCGCGATAGTAAAACGTCACGATATGTATCGTTGAGATGAAATCTCATATCGCAAAAAAAAAAAAAAAAAAAAAAAAAATTTTTTTTTTTTTTTTTTTCAAAAAATAGACTAAGAAACGTCTTTGTTTGTTGAAGTTCAATGTGTGGAAAGTAGTTCAGTTGAACACGTCTCTGAAGAGACACATGAGAAGTTATACAGGAGAGAAACCATTCAATTTTCTGGCCAGTTTCTGGCAAAACTGTTTACTTGACACGAAAAACTGAAGATGCATAAAAAATAGATTAAGAAAAGTCTTGTTGTTTGAGTTTGAAGAAAAACTGAAGATGCATAATGAGAATTTATACTGCTGAGAAACCTTTTAGTTCAAAGTAAATCTAAGTGACGGTGTAACTCATTCTATTTCAAGATAAGCCTTATCTCCAATCTCATGTTTTTTCTAGTTGTTATTGTAATAACAATTTCCCACAACAGCATGTTTTGTATTTGTGCATTTCAAATAAAATACTACTTTTCCAGTCATATATTGTCATTATTCAAGTTTAAAAAAATATTGTTAAAATCGTATCGTATCGTATCGTTATCGTGAACCCAGTATCGTGATACGTATCGTATCGTGAACTGAGTGTATCGTGACACCCCTACTCAAAGTACATTGATTTGTCCTTTGTCCCGGATGTGTGTGGTGTCTTCGGTCATATTGGACCCCTAATTTAGTCCCCAAGGGCCACAGACCCCAATTTGATGAGATTGTGTCTCTCTCAGACCTACATCTAAAATGTTTGTATTGTTACCAGTTACCATGGAAACTATGATCAAAATAATCATTCTTCTACATTCTCCTCTAATTGTGTTAATCAGATAATGAGGAGGTTTAACAATAGCCTACATCAATTAGATAGGGACCCCTAGAACGCCCTCAAGGACACCTGGTGGTCCCTGGACTTCATGTTGAGAACCTGTCTTAGGTGACTTGCTGCTGTAACAATATGAGTGTCCCCATGTGTCTGTGGGATAATATGCATCTACATGGGGGTCCTTCAAGTGAAAAAGTTGAGGAACCCTCACATGACTTGATCAATAATCAATAGTATACTACTCAACATGTTTACAGGCTCTGCAGATTATCCGTTTCTTCTTAACCCCTCTATGACCTGTTGCTGCAAGCTATAAGGCTTGGGACAGACAAGCCCAATGCTCGCTAAAGGTGGACCTCTGTGGATGTTTAGTAGGCTAATGCTTAACAAAGTCCTAGTTTAGAGACTATGGAAGACCACACTCCAACAAATAATACATCTTCCACCAAATGTTTATGGTATAGCAGTGTTGTTGTGGACAACATCAAAACTAAAACAATAATAAATAAATAAATAAATAAATAAATAAATAAATAAATAAATAAATAAATAAATAAAACAAGAAAAGAAAATAACCCCAATAAACCCAACACCTACAGTTGTTAAATATGCAATAACTCTACATGTTAACTTCGTTTTACCCCCTCAGAACTTTTGCGGACAGACACTACAAAAACCATTTCCTGTGGGAAATACTTTGCTGATGCACAACTTCCCCTGCTCTTGAATGCTGGTAGCAAAATAGCACGCGAGCCCGTACAAATGCAGGAGTTGATCATCAGAGCTTGTCTGGTGTCTGATTTTCAGTTAAAGTTGGTACACTGCAACGGATCATAGTTGATCTGTGATCTGTAATTAGGGATGCACCGATCCACTTTTTTCACTTCCGATCCGATTCCGATACCTGAATTTGGATATCTGCCGATACCGATATTATGCCGATACCAATATTTTTCTTGAATATACAGTATAGGCAAAGATTTGGCCAATTAAAGTTTTTTTTTTTTATATACCTTGCAAAAAGCAGACAAAATTAAGAAAATATACAAGGCAAAGAAGGATACTATTATACCTTATTATACAAATTACGGCCAGCTGTGCGCTGGAATTGCAATTTTTTTTTTTTTTTTTTTTTTTTTTTCAATTCCGATCCGATCCGATCCGTGAATTAGTGCCATATCGGCACCCGTACCGATATTGGATCGGATCGGCCCCATCCCTATCTGTAATATTACTGGGTAATATTACTGCGTCTATAATATTACTGCGTAAGTGATGGTTAATTGCAAGTTTAACCATCAGTGTGAAATACAGTTTAACTGCTGCTGTTCCTTTTAAAGTAACAATTAATTAACGTTAGCTACACCTCAATGCAGAGTTGCAGTGAAAAGATACAGACCACACAGATGCCTGCTGAGGGAGGGAGGGAGGGAGGGAGGGAGGGAGAGAAAGAAAGAAAGCTCCCAGGCTGCATTCAAACTGTAAAACGGTGTGCACCACCGCTTTGCTACGGTTCCCAAGTTGAACGTCATGTGTCCTCCATGATTCAATGCACCACTGTTCCCGTTTGAATAGACATTTTGCTGTGTTGTCGGGGGTGAGGGCTGAACCCCTGTCTCTTTGCCTGTCTGTGGCATAGACGTGTAACCAATCAGATAGTGCTGTGGGCGGGACACTGAGCAAGACTACAGAGACAGACAGAGAGAGGCAGCTGCATCAGAGTCAAAGTAGCAAATAACTTTATATTAATGGAGTTTATTTATGCCAACTATTTTTGGGGGGTAAATGATAATAATTATTATATATTTTTTAAATTTGTTGATTTAGATTCATATTTCTTGTTTTCTGCACTCTTTGCATAGCCTATTTGAATGTGGGTTATTTTCCGATAAAGATTTAAAAAAGCAGCACATTTTTTAATGAATTCAATCTGTGACTCAAAACCGTGATACAATCCGAACCGTGAGTTTTGTGATCCGTTGCACTTGTCTTGCACCCCTTCTTAACACGTTGACTGCCACTGACGTATATATACGTCAAAAAAAATCCAGCGGTTCACTGCCATTGACGTATTAATACGTCAAAAAAATGCATTTTTTTTTTTTGACCGTGGGATGTGCATCTAACCCTTTTACATCTCTTATATAATTATTGGAGCCACCGAACGTTTACAACCCATTCCACCGACCCACTAAGTGGCAACAGTGCTCTCCTGACTAGAGGAAGGCAAGCATTTTTTTAACTTGTCACGCCATTCTCACCCCAGCCATTCTCATGAAAATGGATGGGGGAAAACGCTTTCGTTTTCGCGCTGATTGCTGGCGATGCGGGATTGCAAATTTGCATAATAGATTACAGGTGGAACACACTTTGAAACACGCAGCATAAATATGACCAGAATCGCAAAAGCTTCTCTCAACCAAAACTCCAAGAAGCGAGCGAGTCCATCCCGACTTCCTCAAACAGCGGCCGCGCAGACAGGCACAGGACAGCAGCAAAGCAGACAAGCTTGTGACGGCCGCTGCAGCCAAGAAGAACGCCCACGGAGGGAGGAGTTGAAGCAACTCTCCCTCTCGCTCTCTCCCTCTCTCTCTCTCTCTCTCGCTCTCTCTCTCTCTCCCTCCCTCTCTCTCTCTCTCTCTCTCTCCCTCTCCCCCTCTCACTAGGATTAAACCTAGTGCGTCTCCCTCCCGAGAGGGAGGGAGAGAGAGAGAGAGGGAGGGAGAGCGAGAGGGAGGGAGAGAGAGAGAGAGAGAGAGAGAGAGAGGGAGGGAGAGCGAGAGGGACGGAGAGAGAGAGAGAGAGAGAGCGAGAGGGGGAGAGAGAGAGAGAGAGAGCCAAAAATGAATGGTTAAAGTGACTGTTCTATCGAATTTCACAAAAAGCCGTTTATCTCTGAATATTTTTTGTGATGCTGAAACCATGCTGTATTCAACTGCTAATGCTTACATAACTACTAACTCTACAAACTAACTCTTTTAGACAGAGAAAGCACACATTCTATTAGTTCTTTTGAGATATTGTGTGTTCACAAAATCTTAGCAGAAAAGAATCCTCGGGTCTTGAAAGATGAGCCAGAATCCTCAAAAAAACCCTCTGGCAGAAGCTAACTACAGTAAAAAAAAAACGTCTGGCAGTGAATGTGTTAAAGTGGCAGACAAACATCGCCTGTGTGTAAACAAACAGATTTTTTACGAGTATTTACATTCCTTGAGGGTGAAGTTTGTGTAAGGTGGTGATGGTAAAAACAAACAAAATGGAGTATCAGTTCTGGAAAAACTCTAGGATAGTATTTTGTTTTATTCAGTACCACCATTACTCTGCATAAAACCTAAGTACAGAAACACAAAGAGGATACGCTCGCTGCCTCCTCGTCTTGCATGCATCAGAAAACTCGGGGGTTGAAAACAACCACCATGGTTTCTCTATGGCTGAGTTGGCTCTATCTTTCATGTGAACAGAGGTTAACCACAGAGGCTTCACCGACCACGTGGGGCGCCACCATCTCTCTGAAAGAGAGATGTGCACATTTGTCAACAACCACATGAATCTAATTATGTTGCAGGTTGTTGCTCAGGTTCCTTTGATAAATTAAGGTTAATGGATAAATAATATTACTGCGTCTGCAAGCTTGTTTTTTTTGTCCATCATGAAGAGTCTGTCAGGGAAGAGTCAAGTCTGTCGCTATTGGTTGCTCGTTATATCGCCCAGGTAAGAATCCAGCTCAAGACAGCTCGTTCTACTCTACTGTCAGTCAATGCAGGTTTCCCTGGATACAGAGTATGAGCTACATGGCTAAAACAACCTGGTATACTTATGTGTGGCAGGCGGTCCGCCACAATATCAAACAAGCTTAGCTCACCACAAACAAGACTTGTCTAAACTGCAACAACAAGCTCTCAGTCCGTTATCATTTCACTAATGTTACAATGCTGCAAATAGCTTTTGGTGTTGATTTATCATTCAACTGCGGGCCCGCTGCCCGTTTTTAAGTGGCCCGCCATGAATTTAGCACACACACACACACACATGACACAAAACGAAAACGGGGAAAAAAGGAAAAACAAAATTAAGAAACAGAAACGGAAAAACAAAAACAAAAAAACTGATTCCCCCCATTTCGTTTTTTCCAATTTAAAACCATTGAAAATGGGTTATACTTGAGTACCCTACATTTTTAATACTGAATGAATGTTTAATACTAATGTTATGTTAAATTGTCTCTGTCTTAACCTGTTGGCACAGGAAAAGAAAATTTGAAAACATACAGAAATACCCATTGTAATAGGTGAGCGCATCAATAAACTATGTGTCATATATTTATTTAGGTAGAAATTTAATTTTTGATGGCACAAGGGTTTTCTGGTCCAATTGTTTTGCCGCGAAAAATGCTGCACTTAATATTGTTTGGCCCACGACTCCTTATATTTTTCTGTATGCGGCCCACAACCAAAAAAGTTTGGCCACCCCTGTTTTAGGCTATCAGGTATAGTGCACTCATACACTGCAGACAGTGTGGCTTATTTAGCGTTTTCTTTTCTTTTACCGTTTCCTGTGTCTCTGCTTGACAGTTTCCTGTGTCAGCATCTCCATATCTTTACATTGCTGGTACGCACACTGCGCCTGGATTGTATCCAGACTGCACCAAATACAGATCACAATGTGAGTCCGTCATATCTGGTTTTGAATATCTGAACGCAGTGTGTGAGCAAAATCAAATTTTTTGTCACATGCCAGTAATCAGTCACATAATGCGTCCAGGCCTGATTGGATAAAACACTGAAATGGCAACTATAAGCCGTTTTCCCACATGCGTACCGGAAAATTACCTGTAAGTCAATATCGGACATTTCCCTTCACACTTCGGCTCTCACATGTGGAAGCAGCGAAATTGCCTGTATGTTGGGGGGCGGGGTGGCACTGCAGAGCGGGTGGGGAGTGACGTGTCGGCAAAACTGTTTCTATCTGACGAGAGTTCCTCCGTTCGCCCCGGTTAGCCGCGGTTTGTTTTGCTAGCTGCAGTCGTCAGGCAGTGCTTCCTTGTATTTTCCCCTGTCTTGGGCGTGGCTTCTGAATGATGACGCGTTTTTCAGTGTCTCTATAGCCAAAGAGTCTCCACGAGAAACATGTATCAAGAAGTAGACTATTTGTATTCAAAACAAGTTAATAGCATCAGACACACTATACGCAAAGCGATGGGTCTCACTTCCAACTACTGCCTTCACTGCCGTCTTTGGCTTGGAGTCAAATTCAGACCAAATAAAAAACTAGAACGACCGCAACGCGGACTTATGCCTCCGCATTAGTTCATTCTGGAGTCCAAATCGCCATTTGAGGCAAATTGGAAGAGATTCCGTCAAGGCGCTCCTGTGATGTTGCGTTACAGAGCTTGGAAATTGGGTGTGTGAGAGGTCACAGTGAGCTTGAACTTTGACCACCAAAATCTAATCAGTTCATCCTTGAGTCCAAGTCGATGTTTGAGACAAGTTTGATTAAATTCCGTCAAGGCATTCCTGAGATATCACGTTAACAAGCTTGAAAATGGCATTTGAGAGGTCACAGTGACCTTGACCTTTGACTTTTGACCACCAAAATGTAATCAGTTCATCCTTGAGTCTAAGTAGATGTTTGAGGCAAATTTGATGAAATTCCGTCAAGGTATTCATGAGATATCGCGTTAACAAGCTGGAAAATGGCGTTTGAGAGGTCACAGTGACCTTGACCTTTGACCTTTGACCACCAAAATGTAATCAGTTCATCCTTGAGTCCAAGTCGATGTTTGAGACAAGTTTGATTAAATTCCGTCAAGGCAGTCCTGAGATATCGCGTTAACAAGCTTGAAAATGGCGTTCGAGAGGTCACAGTGACCTTGACCTTTGACCTTTGACCACCAAAATCTAATCAGTTCATCCTTGAGTCCAAGTCGATGTTTGAGACAAGTTTGATTAAATTCCGTCAAGGCATTCCTGAGATATCGCGTTAACAAGCTTGAAAATGGCGTTCGAGAGGTCACAGTGACCTTGACCTTTGACCTTCAAAATCTAATCAGATCATCCTTGAGTCTAAGTCGATGTTTGAGGCAAATTTGATGAAATTCCGTCCAGGCGTTCCTCAGATATCGCGTTGGTTTGTATCTTCTCGCCTTGTACAGTATCTTTGTGAGCATTGTTTATACTGGGTGGGTCATCTGGTGGTCCATAAAATGAGATGGGGTCCCATCCCCCCACCTCTCTGTGCCACCCGGCCAGCCAGCCAGCCCCCACCTGCTGCTGGAAGTCACAGTCCACTCTCTGTCCATTAGGTCTCTGAACAGCTCAGGACCAAACATCCATTTACTTCATTAAACTGCCCCCGCTCTGAACGTCCGGCCCTCCGTTTGCCTTAACGGGCTGTGGATGGATCAGGAAGAACGCCTGGCTTTTAGCTGTTAATGCAGCGTGTTGAAAAGGAAACCCAACATAAACACGGAACGCCCTCTTCATCTTTCTCTTTAACTCTATCTTTGATGTGAGCCCAAGTCCTGTCCAGACCTTGTTTAGCATGTGAAGTCTGTCTCTGAACGCTTATTAGACCAAGGAACACAACAAGTGACGGACCTGACATTTACAAATAAACTTCCATTCCTACATCACCAACATGACAAGAAAACAAACATCAGGAGTGCTCAAATCAGAACTAATAGCGCCCAAACAAAATGTTCTTTATCATGCTGAAAGAGAAATAAGAGCCATGGAGAGAGGCATAAGGGATTTTTTTACGGATGCACAAATATGACATTTGGTCCGATAGCCGATATTTACTGATGTCGATATGGCCTGTATTAAAAACAAGTTTCTATGATAATCTAATTTTGGACGTACTGAAAAACGCATGTACACACTGTGAAGTTGAAAAAGGAGCCTTTCTTTATTTACAAAACATTTGGGAAAGCCCATAAATCATAGATTTACTGCATTTGTTTCCTCAGTCTCAATATTAAATGTTTTGTCCAATACTGACTTGTCCAAATTAACATTGCTTGCAGCTGTTATTTTGCTCATTGGACCGATACGAACATAAAAATGACTTAACAGCGGCCGATACAGATTATCGTCACAGATATATTGTGCATCCCTACTTATTGTAGATCAGTTTGACATGCATATAGACCTGGCCTACATTCTAACATAGCTTAACAAATCACCATATACACTAGGTTTTACCAATAACGTACGTGTTGTGCATGTACCACCAAGTCAATTCCTCCTGCCATACTTTTTTTTCTTTCATTTCCTGATGTTGTAAAAGACTTGTTTGGGGCTCGTCTGTCATATGGGGCCGGTGGAGATCCCAATCTAACAAGCCTCCTTCTCAGAGAGATGAGATAACGCATTCCGCCTTAACAAGTACCATACTATGTCGAGGAAAAACTATGTCACTGCAATTTGGGTGTTTTTCCACTTCTCAGAGTTTACACGGTCACTTAGGTGTTGAGTGAGTTCCGTGACCCCCCTGGCCCTGGAATCCTGTTAAGAATTACAGAAGATAGAAGATACCCAGGGGCCCTCTCACAGGACTGCTCAGTTTTAGATACTCTGCACATAAATACAGAACTTGGAAAGGCTGCATAGTAGACTCTTGTTCTCCTGAATGTTTTAAAGCATTAATTTCTGACATATTCTTTTATTCCTATCATTGTTATATATAGATAGCCTAGTTTGATTTTAAAGCATTCATCTCTAACATTTGCTTTTATTAATCCGATTTATTATTGTTGATGATTAATGTGATTGTTGATATTATAGTCTCATAATCTATCTCTGTTGTTCGAAAGTTTTTGGAATGTCTGAAAAGACAACATTTAAGCTAGCTCATGTCACAATATTACGATAATCAAAATCCCAGAGGATCTCTAGCCCGATATCGAATATCGATACTACATCCATATATTGTGGTGGCCATACATGAGCCCCTCCCTCCCCCCCTCCAACATCCAGAACCCCCCCTCCCCCCGCTACGCCTGTCATCCATGACTCATACCTGGCCTCTACAGGGGATAAACGCCTGGTGTTGAGAGCTGACATCAGCAAGGAGAATGACCACTCACTCACACACACACTCACTGCACCGGACACTCCTAGCCGACCCGGGCAGGCAGCATTGTGCTGAAACACCAAAACAATGTAACTAAGGGAAGTGACTCAGTGAGCTATGTGGGCTCTAGCAAAACGTCTCCCCTAAAGTCTACAATTACACAGCTGGGTGCTGCCTATATACCACATGTGTCCATGCCATCCGTACATTTTGTCCAACATCAAAGACACATGCGACTTCACACCTCGATACGGCGCTGTTGCTATGTGATTACCATGTTGTCTATAAGGCAAGACGGGCTAGTAATTAGACCGAGCCATCTTGCCCCCCCCCCCCCCCTCCGTCACTAAATTAGGCCTTGCGGCAAGAGCATGGCGAGCGCGGATTACGACTTTCACACAGTTCAACAAATCACGGCCCCAGCAGCAAGCTTCTTCTTACGAGAAGAGAGAGGAGGAAAATCACTCCCTCAAGCTATGAAGTTTTCTTACAGGAAGAGGAGGAGGAGGCAGACAAGAGCTATCTTGTCAGGCCTACATACTGCACAGTCTGACTCACAGCAGCGGGCCAGGATGAAAACAAGACTATGGTTCACCAACCTGGTCTTACTGTCCCCTGGGCCCTGACCCCAGTTTATTCAGTCCATAAGGAAGTGTTTGGTGTGTGTTTCAGGGTATCCTCCTGTCCTGTCCTGTGATTCTCAACAGGGATGCCACTTAAGTCTTCCACAGAGTGTGCATAGACTCTTTTGTTAAAAGAGAAACTGGAATAGGTCCTGGATGCGTGACCCAAAATGATTTAGGCTAATTGTGACTTCACAACAATACCAGACTGCTTTGAAAGATGATCTGCACTTTCCAGTGAGACAAACGCCCCATACACACCTGGTTTTTAAATGTGACTTGTATCCAGATAAGTTATCTGAATAATGGTCACATTTAGAAAGAAATCTGAACACATGTGAGCCCGACTACCTCCAGATGTGGTCAGGAAGGTCTGATCACATCCTGATTATGTGTTTACACCTTAACATACATTAACATACATGTGTCCATATCCAGATAACTTATCTGGATACAGGTCACATTTAAGGTGAAAATGGAGGAGACTGGTGCTTAAAGTCACTTTTTTCATTTCACTCTCTAACATGTCTTATTATGTAAAACATATGAAAAAGAACTAGAAAAATCCTACAATAGCTTATATAAAAGGGTGTTATACGAGTGTCACTCACAGCAGAGAAGAAGAAGCTAGTAGGCCTATGTCAACAAAATCATACCACAGAAAATCCTATAGTAAACAATAGGAGATTTTTTTTTAAACGCTTGTCACTATAAACTCAGCTGAGTGCCACAAACACAGTATAGGAACATGGTATGAATATTACAGTAACACTAATAAGATGCCAAATAAACCATGTTGAAATAGTCATCCTGATACATAATCCTACTCCCCTTCTCGGTCATACCAAGCCGCTCTGTGGCCTACTTTTCTGTACAAAGCCGAAACGCAGTCTTTCTTTAGGTTTGGGGAAAACACATTTACGACCTTCAGATACACATACACACACACACACACACACACAACACCACCACATCCCACATGCTTTTGTGTTAAAACATTACTGGACAGGCTATTGAGAAAAGTGAGTACAAAAAAGACTGTTTCGACCGTTAATCCACACCCAAACTTCCCCTGGCCTAAAGAGATGCATTCCGAATCCCTTCTCCCCAGCCTTGTGTCGGGTTTACATTGTGTTGCAGAGGTCCTAAAACATGGCAGACAGCTCAGCTCAAAGCGGGGCAGCAACTTTAAATCTGGGTTAAAACAACACACTCACCTTGTACTCTCCTGTGTTTTGTCCTCTTCTGGATTCAGAGCGACATTAGCGCCCACAGAGTATCCTCCTTTACCGAAATAAAACGCTGTTATTGAGGCGAAGACTACTTACTTATGAGGGGCCGTTTTCTACGCTAATTTCTCAGCAAACCGCACCGCTCCCAAATGTCAAATACGTAATGTTCCCAATTCAAATGAGGGTTATCTTACAAAAATGTCAACATTTGTACATAAATGTTTAAAAAATGAGGTAGGGGGCAAGGAGTCCAGCTCGCCCGAACACGTCTTCTTCTGGTTAGTCTTTTCTCTCTCTCTCTCACCCTCTCTCACCCCCTCCTCGCTTCAACAAACCTCTCCTTATCTAGCCCCGCCCACACAGGAAGTGCTGCGGCTCCGAGTGGGCCACGGAACCAGAGTCGTGAACTCGCCGTGGCCCCACACACTTCAGATACACACACGCACACGTGCTCAGTGCTACATACATGACACATATAATGAGAAATTAAACTGACCAGATTTGTACAATAGCCTATACGAGGGATCAGCCGAGCAGCATTTTGGTAAACAAACCGCGTCACTGGGTGGCAAGGGCAATGGAACCCTATGGAGCCCAAGTGGCGCGAGGCATTGTCTGACTCTAGCCAGCTAACTCTGTTTACATTTTAAAAACTGCAACAGTTCACACAACTTTAACACGACATGTGTATAATTATACATAAAACTCTTGAGCTACTTCTGCTCTCACTCAGAATGTCAAAGTATAAGCGATGTGATGTATAGTTTTTGAGATATTAATGTTTGCTTGGCACAACTCATAGGCTACTATTAACTGTCGCGGGGTTCCGCATTTCTGGGTGACAAGTGACGTCACGCTGATTCGGTAAAGAAAAGGTAAAGAAAACACAGAACATAATTTATTATTATTATGTGGACTTTGTTTCAAGTTCTGTGTTCGGCCACAGCTATGCCGTTTTACGTAGGATCGGATCGGGCTGAAACCTTCAGGGTGTGTAAAGGGCACCCAGTGCTGGATTTTCTAATTAGGCTAATTAGCTAATGATGTGATGTCATCAGGGATCTCATCAGTGATGATGTCATAAGTGATGATGTCAAAAGTGATGTCATAAGGGCGCGCACACACATGTGCGCGCACACACACATACACACACAAGGAGGCATTGTGACAAGACTGATCAGTGATGTCACACACATACAAGGAGGCATTGTGACAAGATTGATCAGTGATGTCATAGGGGGGTACACTGTACACACACGCGTGCACGTGCCAATAGGGCAGGCAAGGCTGAGCTACGCTGCACAGCCGAGCCTAGGCCTAGCAGAGCCTAGTAGTAGTAATAATAATAATAATAGTAGTAGTAGTAGTATAGTAGACGGTTTCAATTCGACAACATAAACATTCTGAATTGCCTCCAGCTTACCTCCTGTTGCAGAGTTTGCTGGTATAACTGACAGCAAATAAGCTAGGTTTCAAACGGTTCCCTAGCAACACAATTCTGTGAAACCGTCTATAATTCCATCCATAAGTATGACTGATTTGCTCATGGGTTTCATACACTTCTGTAATAAAAGCAAAAAAATCAAAAATCAAAAATCAGATGGAGGCCGGGGGACCCTGGGACAAAATCTTATCAAATGGGGGTCCATTGTCTAATTTGTGTCAGTTTAGGGGGGCCTTGACGTGAAAAAGTTTGAGACCCACTGCTCGACACACTGCAGCAGGTTTCAGCATGAATAGCATGGTTCTTCTTGAAATGAAGACCAGAGATGTCCAATACAGAGGGGAGGGCTGATGAATTGCTGATGGATCCCATTTTATTATATTACATGTCTCTGTTGTCCCAAACTATTATGTTGAAAATTGTAATTGAAAATTCATTTTTTTAAGAGTGATTCACTCTTAAAAAAAGAAATGTCACTGGTTCACTCTGAGTAAACCAGTGAGGGAACTCTGTATGCAGCGCTGTCCGCTGATGCCCCCCTCTGGCCGAATAGCACATGATGAAGTCATCCTCTCGATTTGACTGGTTTACATCACCACACACTCATCCCACCACATACCACTTTTAATCCATGCAGGAGGGCTTGCTGAATGGTTTACATGATGCTGTTTCTCAGCAATGCCCTACTTCACATTGACATGCATATCATTATACTGCATAACTTATACACATTCTCACCTGGGAGCCAGCAAGGAAAACCACAGTCTTCTACTATTTCTCATGGAACAGATCCACTGGAGCATTTTAAAGAATTAAGTGCCTTGCTTAAGGGCACCTTGTTGAGTGTCACTTATTGACTTTCCCCTTCAAGGTTTTCCCCACCAGCTCTGGGTGTTTTGAACTGATGACCTTCAGGTTACAGGGCCACTTCTCCAAACTTTAGGCTCCCAATAGCCCAACACCGTATAATTGATGTTTGCAGAACCTTTAAGGTGCCCTTAAAGGTTCTGCATACATCAATTATACTTGTGATAACCTATAATAAAGAAATGTCACAATTGACAGGCAGTGGTAGCCTACTATTAGCGCTAGTCAGTGTTGTAGTCAAGTGACTGTATCGCGAGTCCAAGTTGAGTGTCGAGTCCCCAGTGTTTGAGTCCCAGTCCAAGTCTGAGGCACCAAAGAAGAGTCCAACAAGTCGAGTCCGAGTCAAGTCCCCAGCCGAGACCGACTCCAGAGTTAGCCTACTGAACATGAGCGTGAATCCCCATGTAGACACGTGCCTGCCTTTGCATGAAATTGAATAATGTCACAGTACTATTAATATAGCTATAAATATATTATGGCAAATTATTAGGGCCTATTACAAAAAAAATAAAAATAATAATCTCTTGATCAAATAAGTCAGAGTCCTCATCTTCGAGTCGGAAAGCATGAATCATCAGTGCTCAAGTCCAAGTTGAGTCACGAATCCTGAAAACGTGTCCAGGACTCGGATTCAAGTCGACTACAACACTGGCGCTAGTCTTTCTCAATATTAGGACCACATTTCCCATAAACCCCTTTGCTTTCTGTCACAAACAGGTGAGTGCTACTTGACCCCTGTCGCCCCCCTGGTGTCCTTGTCTTACTGGAGAATATAAACATGTTTAAACCTGTCCCTCCCTGTATAAAGTGATTTTCTCCATCAGTCCATATAGTATATTACGGACTGATGCAAATGGTATACGGTGTGTACCATTTGCTGGCAGAAACTCTGAAAGCGTTAGCTCTGTTTGCTCTGGAAGAACAGCGCCCTCTTCCTGTTTTGTGCTGTAAAGTAACACAGCAGATTTCCTTGCTAAAATCCAACCTGGTGGCTCACAATGTAAAGTGCAGTATATATACTGTCAATCTTCTTGGTGATGGTAGTATGGTAGCTACCATATTAATACTAATGTATCAAAATTAAGATGCTAATGATTAATTAATGCTAAAATCTTATACTAAGCACCTTTAATAAGCTATAGGGATAGCTGGACTACTCCCAGTCCACATTATTACTCATTAGAAAAGATAATTAGCTAATTAATTATTGATGGATATGATGAATTAATTAACTGACCAGCTGTCAAGTGTTGTGTGCTTTTTAAATAACATATTCTGCTTTACTCGGCTGCGGTAACCAGTGTACCTGGCAATGCCAGAGAAAGACTTCCGAAATAAAGTTGATGAGCATTTTAAGACCACATGTTTTGTTATTAAAATATTGTTTCCTTGTATCTCTATGTTTTAGAGGCTCTTAAATTTAGATCAACTTTACTTTATTGAGGTACTCGTATTCTGATTATTTGGTGATGTAGTACAGCCACCTGGTCTTTCCCTCCCCAATTATGATGACCATCAGAGTGAGCATTCTTAATGTATAGGCTATTATGTCACCTATCCCCCATTTGAATGACCTAATTTGGTTGTTTCAGAGAAGGGGCTGTAGAGACCTCATTAATAAAACTGTATGAGATATCTCCATGCAACCACTGCTTATTGTTCAATAGCATCATAGGCAGCTCAGTAACAGTGTATTTGTCAGGAATTAATGTTTTTTGTTAAATGAGAGAATGAGCCCTCTTTTCCTATCACTACAAAACTACTGTTCCTGCTTACAGGAATATACAGTATTTCAATATATTCCTTAGGTAAATTACAATCTTTGGTGATACACCTGGTTCATACCTCTGCACATTTGATGAAGATAAGAGTGAGCATTTTCAAGTTGTGGGCTTTTTTGTCACCTGCCCCCTATTCGGACTGGCCTAATCTGGCTCTTTTTCAGAGATTGGGGTAGTTCTAAATAATAATAATAATAACAACAACAACAACAACAACAACAACAACAACAACAACAACAACAATAATAATAATAATAATAATAATAATAATACTTATTATTATTATTATTATTATTATTATTATTATTATTATTATTATAAGTTTACATAAAATACAATTTCCCACCAACTATTTCATTGATGGGAGAGATATGGGATATGAAAAAACATTGTGTTTTATTCTAACTCGGGAAGGGGTACCTCTAAATCGGAGGACATCTCTTGCTAGATATGTGGGGAAATTAGGGTGCCACAGCAGCAAATGGCAGAGCACTACCAGGGGAAATAAGAACAGAAGATAATAAGGAGAAGAGGTAGTAAGAAAAAGTACAATAGAATAGAATAAGATAGAATGGAGTAAGACACATCCAGGCGATAATAGAATATAATAGAATAAAACTGATAAAAGAAGAAAAGAAAAGAAAATGTCTTTAGTCAATTTTCCACTATATTTTTTATATTTCTGTATAACATAGGCTGCACTGCGCTCAGTTCTCCACTAGATGTCATTACAGGCAGCCTTGAGACTGCATGCAACACACACTACTGACTTCCAATGTGTGTGTGACCTCACTAGCGGACCAAAGTTGGGAACCGGTTTTATGTAATTTTACTGGACAAATTATGTTTGCTTATGTATATATATATATATATTTTTTTTGTGCATTGTGTATGTAATGTGCTATTGGCCTATCAGAGTCCAGTCTGCAGCATTTGAAATGAAAGCCTCCACTCAGGCTGTTTACCTCGTTTGAATTTTAGGTAGGCCAATCAGGAGCCAGGATTGTGATCACTCAGTCTTCACATTCGTTCAATAAAACACTTTAAACTAAACTATAGGGATGCACAATGATATTGGTGCACAATGATGGTATCGGCCGATGAAGGCGTTAAAATTAAATATCGGCATTGGCCGAAATGATATAATCCAAGCCTGTTTCCGTAGAATGAATCTTACAGTTTTGTCGTGCTCAGACATCTCCATCTTCTGTCTCAATCATCAGCTGCTGTGTGTCTGGGTGTGAGTGTGTGTGTGTGTGTGTGTGTGTGTGTGTGTTTGTTGCTGGACTTCAAAGAGATATGTGATACCCCACTTAAACCATCTCCATGAAACACATCACAGATGGACTCGCTCTTGACTGAAATCTCTCCAATCAGAGTCCAGTCTGCAGCACTTGAAATCTGTCCAATCAGAGTCCAGTCTGCAGCATTTGAAATCTGTCCAATCACAGTCCAGTCTGCAGCACTTGAAATCTGTCCAATCAGAGTGCAGTCTGCAGCATTTGAAATAGTTTTGTCCTGCTCAGACATCTCCATCTTCTGTCTCAATCATCAGCTGCTGTGTGTCTGGGTGTGAGTGTGTGTGTGTGTGTGTTTGTTGCTGGACTTCAAAGAGATATGTGATACCCCACTTAAACCATCTCCATGAAACACATCACAGATGGACTCGCTCTTGACTGAAATCTCTCCAATCAGAGTCCAGTCTGCAGCACTTGAAATCTGTCCAATCAGAGTCCAGTCTGCAGCATTTGAAATCTGTCCAATCACAGTCCAGTCTGCAGCACTTGAAATCTGTCCAATCAGAGTCCAGTCTGCAGCATTTGAAATCTGTCCAATCACAGTCCATTCTGCAGCACTTGAAATCTGTCCAATCAGATTCCAGTCTGCAGCACTTGAAATCTGTCCAATCAGAGTCCAGTCTGCAGCATTTGAAATCTGTCCAATCAGAGTCCAGTCTGCAGCATTTGAAATCTGTCCAATCAATCAGAGTCCAGTCTGCAGCATTTGAAATGAAAGCCTCCACTCAGGCTGTTTACCTCGTTTGAATTTGAGGTCGGCCAATCAGGAGCCAGGATTGTGATCACTCAGTCTTCACATTTGTTCAATAAAACACTTTAAACTAAACTATAGGGATGCACAATGATATTGGAACGTCATCGGTATCGGCCGATGAAGGCGTTAA
Organism: Poromitra crassiceps; assembly: GCF_964638095.1. NCBI lineage: Eukaryota > Metazoa > Chordata > Actinopteri > Beryciformes > Melamphaidae > Poromitra > Poromitra crassiceps. The sequence continues at coordinate 37,122,259 of NC_139635.1, forward strand.
AATTAAATATCGGCAATGGCCGAAATGATATAATCCAAGCCTGTTTCCGTAGAATGAATCTTACAGTTTTGTCCTGCTCAGACATCTCCATCTTCTGTCTCAATCATCAGCTGCTGTGTGTCTGGGTGTGAGTGTGTGTGTGTGTTTGTTGCTGGACTTCAAAGAGATATGTGATACCCCACTTAAACCATCTCCATGAAACACATCACAGATGGACTCGCTCTTGACTGAAATCTCTCCAATCAGAGTCCAGTCTGCAGCACTTGAAATCTGTCCAATCAGAGTCCAGTCTGCAGCATTTGAAATCTGTCCAATCACAGTCCAGTCTGCAGCACTTGAAATCTGTCCAATCAGAGTCCAGTCTGCAGCATTTGAAATCTGTCCAATCACAGTCCAGTCTGCAGCACTTGAAATCTGTCCAATCACAGTCCAGTCTGCAGCACTTGAAATCTGTCCAATCAGAGTCCAGTCTGCAGCATTTGAAATCTGTCCAATCACAGTCCAGTCTGCAGCACTTGAAATCTGTCCAATCAGAGTCCAGTCTGCAGCACTTGAAATCTGTCCAATCAGAGTCCAGTATGCAGCACTTGAAATCTGTCCAATCAGAGTCCACTCTGCAGCACTTGAAATCTGTCCAATCAGAGTCCAGTCTGCAGCACTTGAAATCTGTCCAATCAGAGTCCAGTCTGCAGCATTTGAAATCTGTCCAATCAGAGTCCAGTCTGCAGCATTTGAAATCTGTCCAATCACAGTCCAGTCTGCAGCACTTGAAATCTGTCCAATCAGAGTCCAGTCTGCAGCACTTGAAATCTGTCCAATCAGAGTCCAGTATGCAGCACTTGAAATCTGTCCAATCAGAGTCCAGTCTGCAGCACTTGAAATCTGTCCAATCAGAGTCCAGTCTGCAGCACTTGAAATCTGTCCAATCAGAGTCCAGTCTGCAGCATTTGAAATCTGTCCAATCAGAGTCCAGTCTGCAGCATTTGAAATCTGTCCAATCAATCAGAGTCCAGTCTGCAGCATTTGAAATGAAAGCCTCCACTCAGGCTGTTTACCTCGTTTGAATTTGAGGTCGGCCAATCAGGAGCCAGGATTGTGATCACTCAGTCTTCACATTTGTTCAATAAAACACTTTAAACTAAACTATAGGGATGCACAATGATATTGGAACGTCATCGGTATCGGCTGATGAAGGCGTTAAAATTAAATATCGGCATTGGCCGAAATGATATAATCCAAGCCTGTTTCCGTAGAATGAATCTTACAGTTTTGTCCTGCTCAGACATCTCCATCTTCTGTCTCAATCATCAGCTGCTGTGTGTCTGTGTGTGTGTGTGTGTGTGTGTGTTTGTTGCTGGACTTCAAAGAGATATGTGATACCCCACTTAAACCATCTCCATGAAACACATCACAGATGGACTCGCTCTTGACTGAAATCTCTCCAATCAGAGTCCAGTCTGCAGCACTTGAAATCTGTCCAATCAGAGTCCAGTCTGCAGCATTTGAAATCTGTCCAATCACAGTCCAGTCTGCAGCACTTGAAATCTGTCCAATCAGAGTCCAGTCTGCAGCATTTGAAATCTGTCCAATCACAGTCCAGTCTGCAGCACTTGAAATCTGTCCAATCAGAGTCCAGTCTGCAGCATTTGAAATCTGTCCAATCACAGTCCAGTCTGCAGCACTTGAAATCTGTCCAATCACAGTCCAGTCTGCAGCACTTGAAATCTGTCCAATCAGAGTCCAGTCTGCAGCATTTGAAATCTGTCCAATCACAGTCCAGTCTGCAGCACTTGAAATCTGTCCAATCAGAGTCCAGTCTGCAGCACTTGAAATCTGTCCAATCAGAGTCCAGTATGCAGCACTTGAAATCTGTCCAATCAGAGTCCAGTCTGCAGCACTTGAAATCTGTCCAATCAGAGTCCAGTATGCAGCACTTGAAATCTGTCCAATCACAGTCCAGTCTGCAGCACTTGAAATCTGTCCAATCAGAGTCCAGTATGCAGCACTTGAAATCTGTCCAATCAGAGTCCAGTCTGCAGCACTTGAAATCTGTCCAATCAGAGTCCAGTCTGCAGCACTTGAAATCTGTCCAATCAGAGTCCAGTCTGCAGCATTTGAAATCTGTCCAATCAGAGTCCAGTCTGCAGCATTTGAAATCTGTCCAATCAATCAGAGTCCAGTCTGCAGCATTTGAAATGAAAGCCTCCACTCAGGCTGTTTACCTCGTTTGAATTTTAGGTAGGCCAATCAGGAGCCAGGATTGTGATCACTCAGTCTTCACATTCGTTCAATAAAACACTTTAAACTAAACTATAGGGATGCACAATGATATTGGTGCACAATGATGGTATCGGCCGATGAAGGCGTTAAAATTAAATATCGGCATTGGCCGAAATGATATAATCCAAGCCTGTTTCCGTAGAATGAATCTTACAGTTTTGTCGTGCTCAGACATCTCCATCTTCTGTCTCAATCATCAGCTGCTGTGTGTCTGGGTGTGAGTGTGTGTGTGTGTGTGTGTGTGTGTGTGTGTGTGTGTGTGTGTGTTTGTTGCTGGACTTCAAAGAGATATGTGATACCCCACTTAAACCATCTCCATGAAACACATCACAGATGGACTCGCTCTTGACTGAAATCTCTCCAATCAGAGTCCAGTCTGCAGCACTTGAAATCTGTCCAATCAGAGTCCAGTCTGCAGCATTTGAAATCTGTCCAATCACAGTCCAGTCTGCAGCACTTGAAATCTGTCCAATCAGAGTCCAGTCTGCAGCATTTGAAATCTGTCCAATCACAGTCCAGTCTGCAGCACTTGAAATTTGTCCAATCACAGTCCAGTCTGCAGCACTTGAAATCTGTCCAATCAGAGTCCAGTCTGCAGCATTTGAAATCTGTCCAATCACAGTCCAGTCTGCAGCACTTGAAATCTGTCCAATCAGAGTCCAGTCTGCAGCACTTGAAATCTGTCCAATCAGAGTGCAGTATGCAGCACTTGAAATCTGTCCAATCAGAGTCCAGTCTGCAGCATTTGAAATCTGTCCAATCAGAGTCCAGTCTGCAGCATTTGAAATCTGTCCAATCAATCAGAGTCCAGTCTGCAGCATTTGAAATGAAAGCCTCCACTCAGGCTGTTTACCTCGTTTGAATTTGAGGTCGGCCAATCAGGAGCCAGGATTGTGATCACTCAGTCTTCACATTTGTTCAATAAAACACTTTAAACTAAACTATAGGGATGCACAATGATATTGGAACGTCATCGGTATCGGCCGATGAAGGCGTTAAAATTAAATATCGGCATTGGCCGAAATGATATAATCCAAGCCTGTTTCCGTAGAATGAATCTTACAGTTTTGTCCTGCTCAGACATCTCCATCTTCTGTCTCAATCATCAGCTGCTGTGTGTCTGGGTGTGAGTGTGTGTGTGTGTGTGTGTTTGTTGCTGGACTTCAAAGAGATAATTGATACCCCACTTAAACCATCTCCATGAAACACATCACAGATGGACTCGCTCTTGACTGAAATCTCTCCAATCAGAGTCCAGTCTGCAGCACTTGAAATCTGTCCAATCAGAGTCCAGTCTGCAGCATTTGAAATCTGTCCAATCACAGTCCAGTCTGCAGCACTTGAAATCTGTCCAATCACAGTCCAGTCTGCAGCACTTGAAATCTGTCCAATCAGAGTCCAGTCTGCAGCACTTGAAATCTGTCCAATCAGAGTCCAGTCTGCAGCACTCGAAATCTCTCCAATCAGAGTCCAGTCTGCAACACTTGAAATCTGTCGAATCAGAGTCCAGTCTGCAGCACTTGAGATATGTCCAATCAGAGTCCAGTCTGCAGCACTTGAAATCTGTCCAATCAGAGTCCAGTCTGCAGCACTTGAAATCTGTCCAATCAGAGTCCAGTCTGCAGCATTTGAAATCTGTCCAATCAGAGTCCAGTCTGCAGCATTTGAAATCTGTCCAATCAATCAGAGTCCAGTCTGCAGCATTTGAAATGAAAGCCTCCACTCAGGCTGTTTACCTCGTTTGAATTTGAGGTCGGCCAATCAGGAGCCAGGATTGTGATCACTCAGTCTTCACATTTGTTCAATAAAACACTTTAAACTAAACTATAGGGATGCACAATGATATTGGAACGTCATCGGTATCGGCCGATGAAGGCGTTAAAATTAAATATCGGCATTGGCCGAAATGATATAATCCAAGCCTGTTTCCGTAGAATGAATCTTACAGTTTTGTCCTGCTCAGACATCTCCATCTTCTGTCTCAATCATCAGCTGCTGTGTGTCTGGGTGTGAGTGTGTGTGTGTGTGTGTTTGTTGCTGGACTTCAAAGAGATATGTGATACCCCACTTAAACCATCTCCATGAAACACATCACAGATGGACTCGCTCTTGACTGAAATCTCTCCAATCAGAGTCCAGTCTGCAGCACTTGAAATCTGTCCAATCAGAGTCCAGTCTGCAGCATTTGAAATCTGTCCAATCACAGTCCAGTCTGCAGCACTTGAAATCTGTCCAATCAGAGTCCAGTCTGCAGCATTTGAAATCTGTCCAATCACAGTCCATTCTGCAGCACTTGAAATCTGTCCAATCAGAGTCCAGTCTGCAGCACTTGAAATCTGTCCAATCAGAGTCCAGTCTGCAGCATTTGAAATCTGTCCAATCAGAGTCCAGTCTGCAGCATTTGAAATCTGTCCAATCAATCAGAGTCCAGTCTGCAGCATTTGAAATGAAAGCCTCCACTCAGGCTGTTTACCTCGTTTGAATTTGAGGTCGGCCAATCAGGAGCCAGGATTGTGATCACTCAGTCTTCACATTTGTTCAATAAAACACTTTAAACTAAACTATAGGGATGCACAATGATATTGGAACGTCATCGGTATCGGCCGATGAAGGCGTTAAAATTAAATATCGGCAATGGCCGAAATGATATAATCCAAGCCTGTTTCCGTAGAATGAATCTTACAGTTTTGTCCTGCTCAGACATCTCCATCTTCTGTCTCAATCATCAGCTGCTGTGTGTCTGGGTGTGAGTGTGTGTGTGTGTTTGTTGCTGGACTTCAAAGAGATATGTAATACCCCACTTAAACCATCTCCATGAAACACATCACAGATGGACTCGCTCTTGACTGAAATCTCTCCAATCAGAGTCCAGTCTGCAGCACTTGAAATCTGTCCAATCAGAGTCCAGTCTGCAGCATTTGAAATCTGTCCAATCACAGTCCAGTCTGCAGCACTTGAAATCTGTCCAATCAGAGTCCAGTCTGCAGCATTTGAAATCTGTCCAATCACAGTCCAGTCTGCAGCACTTGAAATCTGTCCAATCACAGTCCAGTCTGCAGCACTTGAAATCTGTCCAATCAGAGTCCAGTCTGCAGCATTTGAAATCTGTCCAATCACAGTCCAGTCTGCAGCACTTGAAATCTGTCCAATCAGAGTCCAGTCTGCAGCATTTGAAATCTGTCCAATCACAGTCCAGTCTGCAGCACTTGAAATCTGTCCAATCACAGTCCAGTCTGCAGCACTTGAAATCTGTCCAATCAGAGTCCAGTCTGCAGCATTTGAAATCTGTCCAATCACAGTCCAGTCTGCAGCACTTGAAATCTGTCCAATCAGAGTCCAGTATGCAGCACTTGAAATCTGTCCAATCAGAGTCCACTCTGCAGCACTTGAAATCTGTCCAATCAGAGTCCAGTCTGCAGCACTTGAAATCTGTCCAATCAGAGTCCAGTCTGCAGCATTTGAAATCTGTCCAATCAGAGTCCAGTCTGCAGCATTTGAAATCTGTCCAATCACAGTCCAGTCTGCAGCACTTGAAATCTGTCCAATCAGAGTCAAGTCTGCAGCACTTGAAATCTGTCCAATCAGAGTCCAGTATGCAGCACTTGAAATCTGTCCAATCAGAGTCCAGTCTGCAGCACTTGAAATCTGTCCAATCAGAGTCCAGTCTGCAGCACTTGAAATCTGTCCAATCAGAGTCCAGTCTGCAGCATTTGAAATCTGTCCAATCAGAGTCCAGTCTGCAGCATTTGAAATCTGTCCAATCAATCAGAGTCCAGTCTGCAGCATTTGAAATGAAAGCCTCCACTCAGGCTGTTTACCTCGTTTGAATTTGAGGTCGGCCAATCAGGAGCCAGGATTGTGATCACTCAGTCTTCACATTTGTTCAATAAAACACTTTAAACTAAACTATAGGGATGCACAATGATATTGGAACGTCATCGGTATCGGCTGATGAAGGCGTTAAAATTAAATATCGGCATTGGCCGAAATGATATAATCCAAGCCTGTTTCCGTAGAATGAATCTTACAGTTTTGTCCTGCTCAGACATCTCCATCTTCTGTCTCAATCATCAGCTGCTGTGTGTCTGTGTGTGTGTGTGTGTGTGTGTGTGTTTGTTGCTGGACTTCAAAGAGATATGTGATACCCCACTTAAACCATCTCCATGAAACACATCACAGATGGACTCGCTCTTGACTGAAATCTCTCCAATCAGAGTCCAGTCTGCAGCACTTGAAATCTGTCCAATCAGAGTCCAGTCTGCAGCATTTGAAATCTGTCCAATCACAGTCCAGTCTGCAGCACTTGAAATCTGTCCAATCAGAGTCCAGTCTGCAGCATTTGAAATCTGTCCAATCACAGTCCAGTCTGCAGCACTTGAAATCTGTCCAATCAGAGTCCAGTCTGCAGCATTTGAAATCTGTCCAATCACAGTCCAGTCTGCAGCACTTGAAATCTGTCCAATCACAGTCCAGTCTGCAGCACTTGAAATCTGTCCAATCAGAGTCCAGTCTGCAGCATTTGAAATCTGTCCAATCACAGTCCAGTCTGCAGCACTTGAAATCTGTCCAATCAGAGTCCAGTCTGCAGCACTTGAAATCTGTCCAATCAGAGTCCAGTATGCAGCACTTGAAATCTGTCCAATCAGAGTCCAGTCTGCAGCACTTGAAATCTGTCCAATCAGAGTCCAGTCTGCAGCACTTGAAATCTGTCCAATCAGAGTCCAGTCTGCAGCACTTGAAATCTGTCCAATCAGAGTCCAGTCTGCAGCATTTGAAATCTGTCCAATCAGAGTCCAGTCTGCAGCATTTGAAATCTGTCCAATCAATCAGAGTCCAGTCTGCAGCATTTGAAATGAAAGCCTCCACTCAGGCTGTTTACCTCGTTTGAATTTGAGGTCGGCCAATCAGGAGCCAGGATTGTGATCACTCAGTCTTCACATTTGTTCAATAAAACACTTTAAACTAAACTATAGGGATGCACAATGATATTGGAACGTCATCGGTATCGGCTGATGAAGGCGTTAAAATTAAATATCGGCATTGGCCGAAATGATATAATCCAAGCCTGTTTCCGTAGAATGAATCTTACAGTTTTGTCCTGCTCAGACATCTCCATCTTCTGTCTCAATCATCAGCTGCTGTGTGTCTGTGTGTGTGTGTGTGTGTGTGTGTGTGTGTGTGTGTGTGTTTGTTGCTGGACTTCAAAGAGATATGTGATACCCCACTTAAACCATCTCCATGAAACACATCACAGATGGACTCGCTCTTGACTGAAATCTCTCCAATCAGAGTCCAGTCTGCAGCACTTGAAATCTGTCCAATCAGAGTCCAGTCTGCAGCATTTGAAATCGGTCCAATCACAGTCCAGTCTGCAGCACTTGAAATCTGTCCAATCAGAGTCCAGTCTGCAGCATTTGAAATCTGTCCAATCACAGTCCAGTCTGCAGCACTTGAAATCTGTCCAATCAGAGTCCAGTCTGCAGCATTTGAAATCTGTCCAATCACAGTCCAGTCTGCAGCACTTGAAATCTGTCCAATCACAGTCCAGTCTGCAGCACTTGAAATCTGTCCAATCAGAGTCCAGTCTGCAGCATTTGAAATCTGTCCAATCACAGTCCAGTCTGCAGCACTTGAAATCTGTCCAATCAGAGTCCAGTCTGCAGCACTTGAAATCTGTCCAATCAGAGTCCAGTATGCAGCACTTGAAATCTGTCCAATCAGAGTCCAGTCTGCAGCACTTGAAATCTGTCCAATCAGAGTCCAGTCTGCAGCACTTGAAATCTGTCCAATCAGAGTCCAGTCTGCAGCATTTGAAATCTGTCCAATCAGAGTCCAGTCTGCAGCATTTGAAATCTGTCCAATCAATCAGAGTCCAGTCTGCAGCATTTGAAATGAAAGCCTCCACTCAGGCTGTTTACCTCGTTTGAATTTGAGGTTGGCCAATCAGGAGCCAGGATTGTGATCACTCAGTCTTCACATTTGTTCAATAAAACACTTTAAACTAAACTATAGGGATGCACAATGATATTGGAACGTCATCGGTATCGGCCGATGAAGGCGTTAAAATTAAATATCGGCATTGGCCGAAATGATATAATCCAAGCCTGTTTCCGTAGAATGAATCTTACAGTTTTGTCCTGCTCAGACATCTCCATCTTCTGTCTCAATCATCAGCTGCTGTGTGTCTGGGTGTGAGTGTGTGTGGGTGTTTGTTGCTGGACTTCAAAGAGATAATTGATACCCCACTTAAACCATCTCCATGAAACACATCACAGATGGACTCGCTCTTGACTGAAATCTCTCCAATCAGAGTCCAGTCTGCAGCACTTGAAATCTGTCCAATCAGAGTCCAGTCTGCAGCATTTGAAATCTGTCCAATCACAGTCCAGTCTGCAGCACTTGAAATCTGTCCAATCAGAGTCCAGTCTGCAGCATTTGAAATCTGCCCAATCACAGTCCAGTCTGCAGCACTTGAAATCTGTGCAATCAGAGTCCAGTCTGCAGCACTTGAAATCTGTCCAATCAGAGTCCAGTATGCAGGACTTGAAATCTGTCCAATCAGAGTCCAGTCTGCAGCACTTGAAATCTGTCCAATCAGAGTCCAGTCTGCAGCACTTGAAATCTGTCCAATCAGAGTCCAGTCGGCAGCATTTGAAATCTGTCCAATCAGAGTCCAGTCTGCAGCATTTGAAATCTGTCCAATCAATCAGAGTCCAGTCTGCAGCATTTGAAATGAAAGCCTCCACTCAGGCTGTTTACCTCGTTTGAATTTGAGGTCGGCCAATCAGGAGCCAGGATTGTGATCACTCAGTCTTCACATTTGTTCAATAAAACACTTTAAACTAAACTATAGGGATGCACAATGATATTGGAACGTCATCGGTATCGGCCGATGAAGGCGTTAAAATTAAATATCGGCATTGGCCGAAATGATATAATCCAAGCCTGTTTCCGTAGAATGAATCTTACAGTTTTGTCCTGCTCAGACATCTCCATCTTCTGTCTCAATCATCAGCTGCTGTGTGTCTGGGTGTGAGTGTGTGTGTGTGTGTGTTTGTTGCTGGACTTCAAAGAGATATGTGTTACCCCACTTAAACCATCTCCATGAAACACATCACAGATGGACTCGCTCTTGACTGAAATCTCTCCAATCAGAGTCCAGTCTGCAGCACTTGAAATCTGTCCAATCAGAGTCCAGTCTGCAGCATTTGAAATCTGTCCAATCACAGTCCAGTCTGCAGCACTTGAAATCTGTCCAATCAGAGTCCAGTCTGCAGCATTTGAAATCTGTCCAATCACAGTCCAGTCTGCAGCACTTGAAATCTGTCCAATCACAGTCCAGTCTGCAGCACTTGAAATCTGTCCAATCAGAGTCCAGTCTGCAGCATTTGAAATCTGTCCAATCACAGTCCAGTCTGCAGCACTTGAAATCTGTCCAATCAGAGTCCAGTCTGCAGCACTTGAAATCTGTCCAATCAGAGTCCAGTATGCAGCACTTGAAATCTGTCCAATCACAGTCCAGTCTGCAGCACTTGAAATCTGTCCAATCAGAGTCCAGTATGCAGCACTTGAAATCTGTCCAATCACAGTCCAGTCTGCAGCACTTGAAATCTGTCCAATCAGAGTCCAGTAGGCAGCACTTGAAATCTGTCCAATCAGAGTCCAGTCTGCAGCACTTGAAATCTGTCCAATCAGAGTCCAGTCTGCAGCACTTGAAATCTGTCCAATCAGAGTCCAGTCTGCAGCATTTGAAATCTGTCCAATCAGAGTCCAGTCTGCAGCATTTGAAATCTGTCCAATCAATCAGAGTCCAGTCTGCAGCATTTGAAATGAAAGCCTCCACTCAGGCTGTTTACCTCGTTTGAATTTTAGGTAGGCCAATCAGGAGCCAGGATTGTGATCACTCAGTCTTCACATTCGTTCAATAAAACACTTTAAACTAAACTATAGGGATGCACAATGATATTGGTGCACAATGATGGTATCGGCCGATGAAGGCGTTAAAATTAAATATCGGCATTGGCCGAAATGATATAATCCAAGCATGTTTCCGTAGAATGAATCTTACAGTTTTGTCCTGCTCAGACATCTCCATCTTCTGTCTCAATCATCAGCTGCTGTGTGTGAGTGTGTGTGTGTGTGTGTTTGTTGCTGGACTTCAAAGAGATATGTGTTACCCCACTTAAACCATCTCCATGAAACACATCACAGATGGACTCGCTCTTGACTGAAATCTCTCCAATCAGAGTCCAGTCTGCAGCACTTGAAATCTGTCCAATCAGAGTCCAGTCTGCAGCATTTGAAATCTGTCCAATCACAGTCCAGTCTGCAGCACTTGAAATCTGTCCAATCAGAGTCCAGTCTGCAGCATTTGAAATCTGTCCAATCACAGTCCAGTCTGCAGCACTTGAAATCTGTCCAATCACAGTCCAGTCTGCAGCACTTGAAATCTGTCCAATCAGAGTCCAGTCTGCAGCATTTGAAATCTGTCCAATCACAGTCCAGTCTGCAGCACTTGAAATCTGTCCAATCAGAGTCCAGTCTGCAGCACTTGAAATCTGTCCAATCAGAGTCCAGTATGCAGCACTTGAAATCTGTCCAATCAGAGTCCAGTCTGCAGCACTTGAAATCTGTCCAATCAGAGTCCAGTATGCAGCACTTGAAATCTGTCCAATCACAGTCCAGTCTGCAGCACTTGAAATCTGTCCAATCAGAGTCCAGTATGCAGCACTTGAAATCTGTCCAATCAGAGTCCAGTCTGCAGCACTTGAAATCTGTCCAATCAGAGTCCAGTCTGCAGCACTTGAAATCTGTCCAATCAGAGTCCAGTCTGCAGCATTTGAAATCTGTCCAATCAGAGTCCAGTCTGCAGCATTTGAAATCTGTCCAATCAATCAGAGTCCAGTCTGCAGCATTTGAAATGAAAGCCTCCACTCAGGCTGTTTACCTCGTTTGAATTTTAGGTAGGCCAATCAGGAGCCAGGATTGTGATCACTCAGTCTTCACGTTCGTTCAATAAAACACTTTAAACTAAACTATAGGGATGCACAATGATATTGGTGCACAATGATGGTATCGGCCGATGAAGGCGTTAAAATTAAATATCGGCATTGGCCGAAATGATATAATCCAAGCCTGTTTCCGTAGAATGAATCTTACAGTTTTGTCGTGCTCAGACATCTCCATCTTCTGTCTCAATCATCAGCTGCTGTGTGTCTGGGTGTGAGTGTGTGTGTGTGTGTGTGTGTGTGTGTGTGTGTGTGTTTGTTGCTGGACTTCAAAGAGATATGTGATACCCCACTTAAACCATCTCCATGAAACACATCACAGATGGACTCGCTCTTGACTGAAATCTCTCCAATCAGAGTCCAGTCTGCAGCACTTGAAATCTGTCCAATCAGAGTCCAGTCTGCAGCATTTGAAATCTGTCCAATCACAGTCCAGTCTGCAGCACTTGAAATCTGTCCAATCAGAGTCCAGTCTGCAGCATTTGAAATCTGTCCAATCACAGTCCAGTCTGCAGCACTTGAAATCTGTCCAATCACAGTCCAGTCTGCAGCACTTGAAATCTGTCCAATCAGAGTCCAGTCTGCAGCATTTGAAATCTGTCCAATCACAGTCCAGTCTGCAGCACTTGAAATCTGTCCAATCAGAGTCCAGTCTGCAGCACTTGAAATCTGTCCAATCAGAGTGCAGTATGCAGCACTTGAAATCTGTCCAATCAGAGTCCAGTCTGCAGCACTTGAAATCTGTCCAATCAGAGTCCACTCTGCAGCATTTGAAATCTGTCCAATCAATCAGAGTCCAGTCTGCAGCATTTGAAATGAAAGCCTCCACTCAGGCTGTTTACCTCGTTTGAATTTGAGGTCGGCCAATCAGGAGCCAGGATTGTGATCACTCAGTCTTCACATTTGTTCAATAAAACACTTTAAACTAAACTATAGGGATGCACAATGATATTGGAACGTCATCGGTATCGGCCGATGAAGGCGTTAAAATTAAATATCGGCATTGGCCAAAATGATATAATCCAAGCCTGTTTCCGTAGAATGAATCTTACAGTTTTGTCCTGCTCAGACATCTCCATCTTCTGTCTCAATCATCAGCTGCTGTGTGTCTGGGTGTGAGTGTGTGTGTGTTTGTTGCTGGACTTCAAAGAGATATGTGATACCCCACTTAAACCATCTCCATGAAACACATCACAGATGGACTCGCTCTTGACTGAAATCTCTCCAATCAGAGTCCAGTCTGCAGCATTTGAAATCTGCCCAATCACAGTCCAGTCTGCAGCACTTGAAATCTGTGCAATCAGAGTCCAGTATGCAGCACTTGAAATCTGTCCAATCAGAGTCCAGTATGCAGCACTTGAAATCTGTCCAATCAGAGTCCAGTCTGCAGCACTTGAAATCTGTCCAATCAGAGTCCAGTCTGCAGCACTTGAAATCTGTCCAATCAGAGTCCAGTCTGCAGCATTTGAAATCTGTCCAATCAGAGTCCAGTCTGCAGCATTTGAAATCTGTCCAATCAATCAGAGTCCAGTCTGCAGCATTTGAAATGAAAGCCTCCACTCAGGCTGTTTACCTCGTTTGAATTTTAGGTAGGCCAATCAGGAGCCAGGATTGTGATCACTCAGTCTTCACATTCGTTCAATAAAACACTTTAAACTAAACTATAGGGATGCACAATGATATTGGTGCACAATGATGGTATCGGCCGATGAAGGCGTTAAAATTAAATATCGGCATTGGCCGAAATGATATAATCCAAGCCTGTTTCCGTAGAATGAATCTTACAGTTTTGTCGTGCTCAGACATCTCCATCTTCTGTCTCAATCATCAGCTGCTGTGTGTCTGGGTGTGAGTGTGTGTGTGTGTGTGTGTGTGTGTGTGTGTGTGTGTGTGTTTGTTGCTGGACTTCAAAGAGATATGTGATACCCCACTTAAACCATCTCCATGAAACACATCACAGATGGACTCGCTCTTGACTGAAATCTCTCCAATCAGAGTCCAGTCTGCAGCACTTGAAATCTGTCCAATCAGAGTCCAGTCTGCAGCATTTGAAATCTGTCCAATCACAGTCCAGTCTGCAGCACTTGAAATCTGTCCAATCAGAGTCCAGTCTGCAGCATTTGAAATCTGTCCAATCACAGTCCAGTCTGCAGCACTTGAAATCTGTCCAATCACAGTCCAGTCTGCAGCACTTGAAATCTGTCCAATCAGAGTCCAGTCTGCAGCATTTGAAATCTGTCCAATCACAGTCCAGTCTGCAGCACTTGAAATCTGTCCAATCAGAGTCCAGTCTGCAGCAATTGAAATCTGTCCAATCAGAGTGCAGTATGCAGCATTTGAAATCTGTCCAATCAATCAGAGTCCAGTCTGCAGCATTTGAAATGAAAGCCTCCACTCAGGCTGTTTACCTCGTTTGAATTTGAGGTCGGCCAATCAGGAGCCAGGATTGTGATCACTCAGTCTTCACATTTGTTCAATAAAACACTTTAAACTAAACTATAGGGATGCACAATGATTTTGGAACGTCCTCGGTATCGGCCGATGAAGGCGTTAAAATTAAATATCGGCATTGGCCAAAATGATATAATCCAAGCCTGTTTCCGTAGAATGAATCTTACAGTTTTGTCCTGCTCAGACATCTCCATCTTCTGTCTCAATCATCAGCTGCTGTGTGTCTGGGTGTGAGTGTGTGTGTGTTTGTTGCTGGACTTCAAAGAGATATGTGATACCCCACTTAAACCATCTCCATGAAACAAATCACAGATGGACTCGCTCTTCACTGAAATCTCTCCAATCAGAGTCCAGTCTGCAGCACTTGAAATCTGTCCAATCAGAGTCCAGTCTGCAGCATTTGAAATCTGCCCAATCACAGTCCAGTCTGCAGCACTTGAAATCTGTGCAATCAGAGTCCAGTCTGCAGCACTTGAAATCTGTCCAATCAGAGTCCAGTATGCAGCACTTGAAATCTGTCCAATCAGAGTCCAGTCTGCAGCACTTGAAATCTGTCCAATCACAGTCCAGTCTGCAGCACTTGAAATCTGTCCAATCAGAGTCCAGTCTGCAGCATTTGAAATCTGTCCAATCAGAGTCCAGTCTGCAGCATTTGAAATCTGTCCAATCAATCAGAGTCCAGTCTGCAGCATTTGAAATGAAAGCCTCCACTCAGGCTGTTTACCTCGTTTGAATTTTAGGTCGGCCAATCAGGAGCCAGGATTGTGATCACTCAGTCTTCACATTCGTTCAATAAAACACTTTAAACTAAACTATAGGGATGCACAATGATATTGGAACGTCATCGGTATCGGCCGATGAAGGCATTAAAATTAAATATCGGCATTGGCCGAAATGATATAATCCAAGCCTGTTTCCGTAGAATGAATCTTACAGTTTTGTCGTGCTCAGACATCTCCATCTTCTGTCTCAATCATCAGCTGCTGTGTGTCTGGGTGTGAGTGTGTGTGTGTTTGTTGCTGGACTTCAAAGAGATATGTGATACCCCACTTAAACCATCTCCATGAAACAAATCACAGATGGACTCGCTCTTGACTGAAATCTCTCCAATCAGAGTCCAGTCTGCAGCACTTGAAATCTGTCCAATCAGAGTCCAGTCTGCAGCATTTGAAATCTGCCCAATCACAGTCCAGTCTGCAGCACTTGAAATCTGTGCAATCAGAGTCCAGTCTGCAGCACTTGAAATCTGTCCAATCAGAGTCCAGTATGCAGCACTTGAAATCTGTCCAATCAGAGTCCAGTCTGCAGCACTTGAAATCTGTCCAATCAGAGTCCAGTCTGCAGCACTTGAAATCTGTCCAATCAGAGTCCAGTCTGCAGCATTTGAAATCTGTCCAATCAGAGTCCAGTCTGCAGCATTTGAAATCTGTCCAATCAATCAGAGTCCAGTCTGCAGCATTTGAAATGAAAGCCTCCACTCAGGCTGTTTACCTCGTTTGAATTTTAGGTCGGCCAATCAGGAGCCAGGATTGTGATCACTCAGTCTTCACATTCGTTCAATAAAACACTTTAAACTAAACTATAGGGATGCACAATGATATTGGAACGTCATCGGTATCGGCCGATGAAGGCATTAAAATTAAATATCGGCATTGGCCGAAATGATATAATCCAAGCCTGTTTCCGTAGAATGAATCTTACAGTTTTGTCGTGCTCAGACATCTCCATCTTCTGTCTCAATCATCAGCTGCTGTGTGTCTGGGTGTGAGTGTGTGTGTGTGTGTGTGTGTGTGTGTGTGTGTGTGTGTGTGTGTGTGTGTGTTTGTTGCTGGACTTCAAAGAGATATGTGATACCCCACTTAAACCATCTCCATGAAACACATCACAGATGGACTCGCTCTTGACTGAAATCTCTCCAATCAGAGTCCAGTCTGCAGCACTTGAAATCTGTCCAATCAGAGTCCAGTCTGCAGCATTAGAAATCTGTCTAATCACAGTCCAGTCTGCAGCACTTGAAATCTGTCCAATCAGAGTCCAGTCTGCAGCATTTGAAATCTGTCCAATCACAGTCCAGTCTGCAGCACTTGAAATCTGTCCAATCACAGTCCAGTCTGCAGCACTTGAAATCTGTCCAATCAGAGTCCAGTCTGCAGCATTTGAAATCTGTCCAATCACAGTCCAGTCTGCAGCACTTGAAATCTGTCCAATCAGAGTCCAGTCTGCAGCACTTGAAATCTGTCCAATCAGAGTGCAGTATGCAGCACTTGAAATCTGTCCAATCAGAGTCCAGTCTGCAGCACTTGAAATCTGTCCAATCAGAGTCCAGTCTGCAGCATTTGAAATCTGTCCAATCAATCAGAGTCCAGTCTGCAGCATTTGAAATGAAAGCCTCCACTCAGGCTGTTTACCTCGTTTGAATTTGAGTTCGGCCAATCAGGAGCCAGGATTGTGATCACTCAGTCTTCACATTTGTTCAATGAAACACTTTAAACTAAACTATAGGGATGCACAATGATACTGGAACGTCATCGGTATCGGCCGATGAAGGCGTTAAAATTAAATATCGGCATTGGCCGAAATGATATAATCCAAGCCTGTTTCCGTAGAATGAATCTTACAGTTTTGTCCTGCTCAGACATCTCCATCTTCTGTCTCAATCATCAGCTGCTGTGTGTCTGGGTGTGAGTGTGTGTGTGTGTGTGTTTGTTGCTGGACTTCAAAGAGATATGTGTTACCCCACTTAAACCATCTCCATGAAACACATCACAGATGGACTCGCTCTTGACTGAAATCTCTCCAATCAGAGTCCAGTCTGCAGCACTTGAAATCTGTCCAATCAGAGTCCAGTCTGCAGCATTTGAAATCTGTCCAATCACAGTCCAGTCTGCAGCACTTGAAATCTGTCCAATCAGAGTCCAGTCTGCAGCATTTGAAATCTGTCCAATCACAGTCCAGTCTGCAGCACTTGAAATCTGTCCAATCACAGTCCAGTCTGCAGCACTTGAAATCTGTCCAATCAGAGTCCAGTCTGCAGCATTTGAAATCTGTCCAATCACAGTCCAGTTTGCAGCACTTGAAATCTGTCCAATCAGAGTCCAGTCTGCAGCACTTGAAATCTGTCCAATCAGAGTCCAGTATGCAGCACTTGAAATCTGTCCAATCAGAGTCCAGTCTGCAGCACTTGAAATCTGTCCAATCAGAGTCCAGTATGCAGCACTTGAAATCTGTCCAATCACAGTCCAGTCTGCAGCACTTGAAATCTGTCCAATCAGAGTCCAGTATGCAGCACTTGAAATCTGTCCAATCAGAGTCCAGTCTGCAGCACTTGAAATCTGTCCAATCAGAGTCCAGTCTGCAGCACTTGAAATCTGTCCAATCAGAGTCCAGTCTGCAGCATTTGAAATCTGTCCAATCAGAGTCCAGTCTGCAGCATTTGAAATCATGTCAAAGTCAAAACCAAAGTGTCAAGTTACATCTGGGCCCCAGATGTAACTATCAGTCCTGTCACCTATTTCCCCCCGATTTTGTATAGCCTAATTGTAGGTTATTTAAAATTTGCATACCTCTGCCATGCAAACCGCCACGCCCCCTTTTGGCCAGTGGGGTGTGAATCAGTTCTTCGTTGACCCATGCATGACTAACCTTTCTACAAAGTTTTTGTGGTGTTTTATGTGAATCCGTTTGGAAGATAGGCGCCTTTTTGTGATTGAATACGCCGATTGCCGTACCCCCTTTTGGTCAACGGGCGTTGAAGGTTCATCATTTCGTTGGCTCATGATGACCTAGGCCTACTTTTCAACAAATTTTCGACTTTATTGAATTATTTTATACTGTATGCTTGTTGGTGGTGTATTGTATTTTTTTATTTGTCAAATAAATTCATTCATTCATTCATTCAACTTTTTGAGATATCCTGCAGACAAACAGACAGACAAACAAGGTTGAAAATAATAACTTCCCGGCCAATTCCACTGGCGGAGGTAAGGTAACAAACAAAGAAAAACCTGCACACATTTGACCTTTGCAGGAATAGTGACATGCAGGCCTGGGGAAAGCCGACAGGGGGGGGGCGAATATTTTTCCATCTTCCGAATCAGACTGCCAGAAAATGAACAATTCAGAACTCACATCTGTGATGGGTTCATCTTGATTTTACTGAATTTGATTCCTGCTCCTCAGACCTTCTGGTCAAACGGCAAAGGATTTTTAACTTGTCATAAACTTCATGCAAACAAAAACCATGACCAACTTTCTGATCTTATACCCTCACTCCTCCGTTACCAGCCGTTGCCAAACTCTAAACAGAGGAGAAAACCTTTTGGATTGCCAATATACAAACAGTGATTTGTGACTTTGTGATTTGAGATAGAAAAATCTTGGAGGCTTTCAGAGGCATTCATGATGGTGCTTTTCATAGTACTAAGCCAGAGTGCTCATCCAATACAGCTCTGAATATCACAACCTTGTAGCATGTTTTTGTTGCGTCACACTGGGCCAGTGAGTGGAAGGCCACAGTTTGTTTCTGCAGCAGCTATGTCCATAACAAGCCCTCCAGTTAAATGTGTGCATGTGCTGTATGTATCTGAGAGGAACATTGAGCATTGAAGGACTTCTCAGTGCATCTTTTTACACTTTACAAAGTCATCCTGGGGCCAGATTGGACCCTTTGGCCCGTCTGGCCCCCGGGCCGTATGTTTGACACGCCTGCTCTAAAACATGGAAACTTTGCCTTTGAGCTTGGAAAAAAGTATGTTCCACTAAATCCATTAAGTTATACTTTTGATATAACATATCAAAAGTATAACTTCATGGATCATATTATGATGTATCATGTAGGTGGGTATTAGGACCAATACAATCTATGGAACAGTATTGCAATTTCTCCTGGGTTGGGCCCTTTTTTGAGTTAGATTGACTGGACTATTAGGCCAATATTTTAAATACACACAAACTCAATTAACTTGTGTTAGTTATTTATCCCCTTCAGAATTGAAGGAAACACATCAGAGGTTGGGTGTAATTTCTTCTCTAATTTCCTCATGTCTATCTGCCAGCCCTGGGTAATCAGATTTGCTAAGCTAAATGTGTCCATCCTACCATTACAGTCGTATTTCAGCCATGTGAGAATAACATGACGGCCCTATAAGGGAACAATAGGGCCTAATTGCAACATTCCACAATTCACATCTTCCAATATTCAACATTCACTGACAATTTTATTCAATATGGAAATATGCAGACCTACACTCTCTGAAGTAGCACTTTCAATTTTGCAGACGTTTGAGCAAATGTAATTAGGCTGTATGTTTTGTGGCCTTGTCCTCTCGTTACCTACAACTAGAAGGACAGATGGATTCACTCCACTTAACAAGTTGGTACGAGTGGGCACAGAACAAACAATTCCCTTGTGATGAGTATGAGACTCCGAGGGGAGAGCAATCCTGAGGCTGGCTTCTCTACAAAACGTAGGAAGCCATAATTCAAAAGTTGTAAAGGTTGTCTGTTTAGATGCAGACTGTTTGCATCTGTTCAGTCATCAGGCTCCGCTCTTTAGATCAGTTATTCCCAAATACTGGACCCCGGTTGATTGATTGATTGATTTTATTCATGGGTATACTGTAGCAGACAAAATCCAAGGGATAAACATGAAACGTGCGAACACTTATTTCCAACATGGTCCCTGGTCTTATAAAAACAGGACATACACAACATCAAATAAACCATATAGTACAATCAACAAAAACACACAAGTTCAGATAACCATTACAATGGAAGGTTCGCATATTACTCTAGTTTACTCAGCAATAATTTTTTTCAGAAGGTTTTTAAAACCATTCAGATAATTTGCAGATTTAATTTCATTAGGTTTCGTGAGGTGGGTCGCAGGAGATTATTGTTTTACTGGTGAGAGGAAAATAATAACGACAGCATGTTACAATAACTCCATCTAAATGTACTTATTTGCAGAGGTGGAAAGAGTATTGACAAATCCTACTCAAGTACAAGTTTGGTTACTTGAGTGAAAATGAACACAAGTACAAGTACAAGTACTAGTCCAGGAAATGCCATCCGTCACTCATCACCTTGCAAAGCTGGGATACCTGGCGTCAGGACATGGCGAACAACAAGACGAGAGGAGGGGCCAAAATCAAAATAGACCAATTGAAGATGGAAATACAGCAAGGCAGCCAACCAAGCTGCAGCAGTGCCAGGGGAGGGCTTGACAGGGTGAAGGCGAGTCCATGTGAATGTATCGCTTTGGTGGGCAGGCACCCTGAGCCATGCCAGACTCTGAACTAGAAAGATGGAGGCTAGGATGGTGGAGGCAAAGCTTTGCAGAAGAAGGGTGCTATATTTAAAAGGGCCGCCTTGAAGTGAGAATGCCTGTGATAGGTGAATGATGAGAAATGCTGATCCAATCAGCTGTCAGCTGATTACAGCTGGGGCAGAGGCCTATGACTTCCATGTCCTGCATGAACTAACGCGTTGCTTACATTTTTTTTAACAATATATTTATTGATTTTCACATTCTTTTCCCCACAAAAGGATAGCCTAGATGACAATCATTATAAACAGCATCAGGTATCACCCCCCTCCCCCCATCCCGAAAGGCGAGCAAAAAGTAAGCTATATCATTAACAGAAGTTATGTTAAGCAGAATATAACAGCATTAATCATTCACAATTGCGACACATATACATGTTCAGCACATGTGGACAAGGGAGGAAAAAGGGAAAGAAAGAAAAAACATAAAGTAAAGTTAGCACAGTTTTAATACAATTATAGCCTACGTAAAAGCAACTTTAGGCCTAGCCCCATAAAGTGACCCTACTACTGTACTAGTGTATACTGTAGTATACACTCGTGCAGTATTAGGGTCACATAGCCTTCCATAAGGCAATAGGGGGGAACGGCTGTTCAAAACGCTCGCCTACCCGCAGGCCCGCCGCACCCCATTACGCAGAGTACGCAGACTGCGTAGGGCATCATGTGACTGAGGGCACCAAAAAAAAAAAAAAAAAAAAAATTTTTTTTTGGTGCCCTCAGTCAGGCCACTCACTGAACAGCAGGCCAGGCGCTGCCTACTGGTTTACTAGTGGTTTTATTACTTTATTCAGGGTTAAAGTGGGTGCATCTCATTGTAAAATTGGAGTCGGCCCAAATTGGGCTTCAAACGGCCCAAATCTGGCTTCAACTGGCCCAAATCGGGCTTCAAACGGCCCAAATCGGGCTTCAAACGGCCCAAATCTGGCTTCAAACAGCCCAAATCTGGCTTCAAATGGCCCAAATTGGGCTTCAAACAGCCCAAAAAATTTGCCGCCGCCCTTCGGACGCCGGCACACACGTCAGCCCGTATTGGCCTGGCCTGCTTGGTATCTAATGCCTGGCCTGAATTATGATCCCAGTCCGCCCCTGCTTGCATGTACAGTTTAACAATCGCTTGTTTGCTGACATGTACAGTAATTCTAACAATTGTTTGTTTGCCACATGTAATGTAATGTGAGATACACTAGTATCGTTCATAATTAATGATTTTGCAGTCTTTCGTTTGACAGTTATTGAAAGTTTTGCGGGGGGGGGGGGGGGGGGGGGGGGGGGGGGGCACCACAAAACAATTACACTTAGGGCACCCAAATGGCCAGCAGCGGCCCTGCCTACCCGTCTCCACAGCCTGTGCTGAATTTACAGCAGGGTGTGTTTGATCTCACTATCATGGTGCACCGCTTGCACGTGGCGAGCAAAACACATGCAGTCACACGGCACAGTGATCAACTCATCAAATCCAGCGCACCTGGGAAGCAAAACATGTCATGAAATACTCAAACTCCCAAGGTTCCTGTCGGCACTAGGAAGCTTCTCCTCTCCTAAATATGGCACAAGTTGTGGAAAGACTGCTTTTAAACGGTTGTTTCATGCAGCAGTATCATCTTAACCGCCCCGGCTAAATGACTGGCTTCCCTAGGAGGACTATCATATCTTCGGATCTGCAATCGGACGTCGGAGACGGGTAGGAGAGCGTTCTGAACAGCCGTTCCCCCCTATTGCATTATGGAAGGCTGACCGTAGTACTGCACAAGTGTTATATACACTAGTAGGCCTACAGTAATAGGGTCACTTTATGGTAAGATGACCAGATTTCTCAAATGAAAATCGGGGACATTTCCAGTCCGGCAATCAATATATCATTAAAATATCCAATGTTATTACCTATGAAACAATAAAGGGGGATGATTCCGGCTTCATTGGCCCCTGGTGACGCCCCCCCCCCCCCCCCCCCCCCCCCCCCCCCCCCCCCCCCCCCGCCCCACACACACACACACACACACACACACACAGACACACACACACACACTTCATTCACTGTGCCCCTTTACAAAATGTCAATGTGTTCTCCAGCAGCATTGGCCTGGCCTTCCGAACCTACAGCGCCGGATGTTTTATGAATAGCCTCAGATCTCAAAAAGTATTTTCGGTGGAGTCCTAATTGCTTTTCCAATGTTTCAGCAAAACATGAGATTTAAGAATGAGCCTGCTAGAGCTAGAGTCATATCGGCTGCAGACGCCAGTAGAAAATCGGGGACATTTTCAGGGACAGCTCCAGCCAGGGACAGGTCACGAAAAACGGGGACTGTCCCCGAAAATCGGGGACGTCTCGGCACCTTACTTTATGGGGCAACTTTAGGCCTGACCTTGGACATCATTAGAAGTTATATTTCCTAAAAAGGTTCCAAAGTCTCCCCAGCGTTGCTTCATTTTTGATATCAGTTGTAAAGTTGCAGATAAAGTGGCAAGTAGATCATGGACGCTTGCATAACAGAGAGACAGCAATTATGTCTGATTATTAAGAATGTTGCAAAAGTATGTGCGAGCAAGCCCTTGAACAAAAACAAGTGCATGAGTTACACAGACTACGGTTCTTTCTTTTTTTGTCCAGACAGCCCTTTCACTCTCCCAGTCTGCATGACAAAATTGGTCTGCAAACAGAGTGCAGAGGAAATCATTTCACTTGTCCAACTTTCAAGTGCTCTTCATTGTTGCCTTCAAGACAGCGAGGAACAGAGCGTGCCGCGAACAAAGCCGTCTCCGCTCGTTTGGTACAGGCTGTGTCACAGTGAATGGCGGGCTTTCTGCACATCACAGTGTCATCCAAGCTGCTGTGGTGGAGAAAAACAAGGGAACTTTTGTTGCAAAGAATCACATAACTTTATCTTAGTGGCAAATTGAACTTGATGCCTTGGGGTTTTTCTTTTTCTTTATATATTTTCTTTTTCATTTTTTATATGCAATAAAGACACACAACAAAAGAAAAAACAAAAACAAAGACACACAAGCTCAGTCACAGGAAAGGAAAAGAAAGAAAAGCATACACATATCAACATTACAACATCGTAGTGAGGTGCTACCATGATATATAGAATCCAGTGTGAGGAGTAAACAAGAGATCAGTTGGGTGAGTTACCCGTTGCCCCGAACCTCGTCCAAGTAGGCCATAAATGGGTCCCAGATGGTAGAAAACTTCCTAAGTGAATTGGTCCTCAGGAACCTGAGTCTCTCCATACGTATAACAGAAACCATGTCTGACAGCCATAGCTGAAAAGAAGGTGGGGAGCGGGACTTCCACTCCCTTAGGATGAGTCTCTTGGCGACGGTCGTCCCCTGCGTCAGAGACTGCTGCACAGCAGTAGGAAGGAGCAGAGAAGATTCAGAGCAGCCGAAGATGGCAAGTTCCGCCTCCGGCTGAAGGGTTACTTTATAGGCCTTGGAGTACCAAACAAATATTTTGGACCAAAATGTAGATAATAAAGGGCAAAACCAAAAGGCATGGGACAATGTACCCTCTAACACTTGACACCTATCACAAAGTGGTGAGACCGAGCGATAAATCTTGTGCAACTTAGACTTTGAATAATGAAGACGGTGAGTGACTTGCCTTGGGGTTTTGCTTAAGTTCATTTTCATTTGAGCAGCAAGTATAGACAGGAAAGGCAGGGGGAGAGAGAGGGGATGACATGTGGCAAAGGACCACAGGTCGGATTCGAACCTTAGGTCAGCCGCGTGAAGGGCTAAGCGTTAGTGGTACGCGTTCTACCAGGTGAGAAATGTTGGCATTGTACGTTTCTGGAATCCATGGATATGTAATATATGACATTTTTTTGCACCGAAATACGTTGCATATCATGTTTCTAGATACGTGAATATGAATGTTATACATGTCATAGCGTCTAGCGACTGTCTAATGTTGAAGTACGTCATGCCGCCTAATGGCACAAACACACTGGAAACGGAAGCTGCAGGCTGCAGGCTGCAGGCTGAGGCTGGTTGTTCACACCAGAAGTGGTGCGTTTTGCTCTACACCGGTCACAACTCGTACTGTACCACTGCAAGCTGTCGATGCTGCACCGCAGCCGGTGTGACCAGTCCAATCTGTTCATAAGGGGACTGAAATGAAACTGCCTGCGCCTCACTTCCTTGCCTGGAGCCCTAGACTAGCTTCCATAAAAAATAAGAAATAAATCAATCCATCCATCAATTACAAACGTTTTTCAAAATGATGCAGCTCGAATTCTTATCTGAACCAAGAACAGAAAACATTCCTGTAAGAGCCTCTCTAGTCTATTGGCTTCCTTTGAGCTTTAGGAACATTTTTCATTTTTTTTTATCTTTATTTTTAACTTTGGTGCTGATTATTTAGGGCTCGTTATGAGTCTGCCCCCCCCCCCCCTCACCTCTGTGATTTTACCAACCTCTACGATAGTGATTCTCAACCACAAGGACCTCTAATTTAGTCCATTAGGACCACAAATCCCCATTCAATGAGATTTGGTCTCTCTGACTCAAATCTGAGAACATTTTTCTTCTTAGATTTGATTTTGTATGTACTGTGGAAAACTAACAGTCATTCTTCTACATTCTCTCTAATTGTGTAATCATTCATCAATGTGCTGGGGACCCCCTGGAACGCCCTCAAGGACCCCATTGTGGTCCCCGGACCCCGGGTTTGAGAACCGCATTGCCCTGTGAGCCAGTGTGCAGCCTTTTTAAGCTTTGTTCAAAGCTTTGTTCAATTTCTGATTAATATTGTTTGTTTTCCTCATGTGAAGCACTTTGTGACTTCTCATCTGAAAAGTCTGATTTACTTACTCGACATTATTCCAAAGTCTAAGATGAGAACTGCGGCGGGGTCAGGACTTCACTGTATTAAATGGTGTTTTTAAAGTTTGATTTATATTCAGTTTTTATTCATTCATTTATTGATGCTCCAAATTGTTTGATCTCCTCCTGCTTGTTTTGATTCTCCTTTCCTTTCTCGCCAATTCCTGTAATGATTCCATTCATTTGTGATTCTTTTATCTTGAAAAATAAATATAAAAAATAAAATAAAGATTATAGCCTATAGCCTAAACTAGGTGATAATAATAACAAACAAAAGGGAGAGTTTTCACAGTGCTTTACAAATAGAAAGGATCAGGCTCATTTTAATGACATGAAAATAGGATCCTATATTGAAATACAAGGAAGACTTTGCTGAAAATGTAATTGCCCTGTGTTTATCTGTGGCTGATCACCGCCTGCAGTTCACAGTTTATCTATCCTTTTAATCAGCACCCAGCGACGGCGGTGTCCTTTTATCAGTCGACCCTGTGTGACCCAGGGCCGGTGTTGTGCCAAAAAGTGCGTCACTGCCACTTGAACGGGTAGAAAATAGACCGAAAGGTAAGCACCAAGGTCTCCGCTGTCCTCCGCCCGGTACGCCTGGTAGGCTATAGCCTACACACTCGGCCAGGTTAAAGACCACCTTGGTCCGCCCGGGAGAGGCGGAGATCAACAACGGGGCGGTCCTCATCAGGTCAGGTACTCTGTGAACCTGATGGACGGGCACCCTGACCGTCCCGGTGTTGATCTCCGCCTCTCCCGGGGCGAACCAAGGTGGTCTTTAACCTGATCGACTGTGTAGGGTGTACCGGTTACCCTGCTAGCCGGGCGCTTCTCACTCATACTGAGCGTTAGCGCCCGGGGACCCACGTAGCATTTCCCATCAGCCGCGCCGCTCTCGCGTCTAAGGTCTTAAAACGAGTCCTTACCTGAGACAGAAACTTGAAGTGAAGACGCTATCCGATGCTTAACATCCTCTTCTTCTAAATAACAGATGTTGCCGCTTCCAAATTGTTGCATAAAATCCACTTTTATGTCGTTGATATAAAAAAATCCTTGATGCAATACCATTCAGGAAGTGTGGGAGGCAGTAGTGTAAACACAGTGCGTCGCTGTCCGTACTGCCCCCCACACTTCCTGAATGGTATTGCATCAAGGATTGTTTTTTTTATATCAACGACATAAAAGTGGATTTTATTTAGCGATTATCTGATGGGAAATGCTACGTGGGTCTCCGGGCGCTAACGCTCAGTATGAGCGAGAAGCGCCCGGCTAGCAGGGTAAGGGTACTGGGCGGAGAACAGCGGGGACCTCCATCTACTTTTCCACCTATTTCTACCCGTTCAGTGAATCACTCTGTGGAGCGCCAGGTGACAGCAGGGCGAGTCTGTTGGCAGAAGAGGAGGGACTTTGGTTGTGTTCCGTTCCACAGAAACAGCACTCCCTACTACAACCTTCCCTGTTCAGGGAATGTCGGTTAAGGGAACTTCCCTCAACAAGATTCCTCCATTCTGAACACCCTGCAACGTCACCAATGCAGAGATTCTGGTAACATATAACTACAGCAGCTAACATTAGCACTGCTAGTTTGTTGTAATATTGAAGTTACATAATGCTATAGCAAACCAATGTTCGTTTAGCTTGCTCCTATTAGTTATATGGTCAACAATAGCTTGTTTCCTGGGCCTCTGGGTAGTGTAGCGGTAGATTCCCTGCCTACCAACATGAGGGTCGCAGGTTCGAGCCCCCATGTTACCTCCGGCTTGGTCGGGCGTCCATACAGGCACGATTGGCTGTGTCTGCAGGATGGGAAGCCAGATTAAGGGTAGGTGTCCTGGTCGCTGCACTAGCGCCTCCTCTGGTCAGTCTGTTCGGGGGGATAGCATGATACTCCCCCTGCCGGTGAAGCTCCCCGCTGTCAAGTGAAAAGAAGCGTTTTGGTCTAAAGTGAAATGTTCTATGCCACAGACCATTCCATAGAATCTATGGTCTCTCGTGATTACGAATATAGCTGAATCGCTTGGTTTGAGTAGTTAAGTATTTTTAATAAGCATTTTAAGAAATCTCTATAAAAAAAAAGAATGGCAAATTAAATATCTTGCTGCGTGTGCCTAAACCGGAAGTGGGTGTGACTTCCCTTAGCAAAAAGAAGTTTATACAAGTGTACAATTAGTATACTTTAGTATACTTCTTTTAAACTTAAAATGAGAGAGTATACTTTCAGTTTACTTTTTATATACTTATCAAATATATACTTATAAAAATGTTACTTAAGTATACTTACACTTGAGTATACTTATACTTAAGTATACTTACACTTAAGTATACCTATACTTAAGTATACTTACACAGTATACAGTATACTTACACTTAAGTATACTTATACTTAAGTATACTTACACAGTATACAGTATACTTACACTTAAGTATACTTATACTTAAGTATACTTACACAGTTTACAGTATACTTACACTTAAGTATACTTGTACTTACACAGTATACAGAAAAGTCTAAGTATACTTGGCTTGTACTTGTACTTAAACTTGTGATTGAGATACACACAAGAAAAGTATAAATAAGTATTCTTGCCTTATACAGAAAGTATAAGTATACTTGGCTTGTAATTGATTTGTTTTATTTGAAGTAGGCTACAGCAGTTCTGCATATAAAATGGAAAAATCAGGATATCACAATAAATCCCAGAGGCTTATTTCCATGTGGTCCCTTATAGTCGATGGATTATAGCCGATTAAATACTTTTTCAGACATATCGGTTTCTTTGAGGTAGTATACACCATACACATTTGGCTGATTTTATTGACAATTCTTCCATATATGAGAGTAGCAGACTTGATGTATACTGGCTGCTAAGGCTACCAGAATATATGGAGTGCTTGAGTGATGTCACTCAGCACACAATTGCTCAACTTCACATCACTGATGACATCACTCACTGATGACCACCACTGATGATGTGATAGATGTGATGATGTCATAGAAATTGTGACATCATCAGTGATGATGTCATAGACATTAATTCATGAATGAAATCATCAGAGGGACAATTGAAACAGAGAAACAAACAGACAAACAGAGCCCATGCTCCCTTTTATAGGCACAATTAAAGCAATACAACTGTGACTTTTGCTTTGCTGGAAATTATGGTGGTGTCCAGACATGGTTTCCAGAAGTACACAACCTGCCTATGACCATCCCCTGATCACAACCCACCGCCATGCAAGTATTCAGTACAATGCCACCTGGGGTGTGGGTGTCAGGTGTTTTCCAGGACTTTCCAAGTGGTTCCAGGACTTGATGAAGTGCCCATGACCTTCTCCGGATCATAACCCCCTGCCATGCAAGAGTTCAGCCCAATCTGACCTGGGGTGTGGATGTGAAGTATTTTCCAGGTGGTTTCCAGGATTTTCCAGGGCTTTCCAGGTGGTTCAAGGACTTGGTGATGGACCCATGACCTTCCCAAGATCCTAACACCCCGCCATGCTAAATTTCAGCCCAATCCGTCCTGGGGTGTGGGCGTAAGGTGTTTTCCAGGTGTTTTCCAGGATTTTCCAGGTCTTTCCAGGTGGTCCCAGTACTTGATGACATGCCCATGACCTTCCCCAGATCACTACCCCCCTCCATGCAAAATTTCAGCCCAATCCGAACTGGGCTGTGGGCATGAGGTGTTTTCCAGGTCGTTTCCAGGATTTCCCAGGACTTTCCAGGTGATTCCAGGACTTTCCAATCTGCTCATGACCTTCCCCAGATCATAACCCACCTCCATGCAAATTCTCAGCCCAATCCGACCTATAGTGTTAGAATAGAGACAGATGCACATATAGTGGTATGGTCAACATTCACTGCTTCACTTAGCTGAACGGATAGCCGAGTGGATAAGACACAGGACATTGTGCTGAAAGGAAGGGGCCCTGAGTTTGAATCTCACATGGTCATAATTTTTCCTTAAACTTAAAGTATACTAGTAGTATACTTACTTAGTATACTACTAGTATACTGAATTGCACCAATTTAGTGTCAAGAAGTATTAGGCAAGTACACTTGGAGTATACTACTAGTATATTGATATAAGTATACTTGGTGCATAAAATATACTTGAGTATATAAGTATACTTGCATAAAAGTACACTTGGTCTTTACTTAAGTTTACTTAATAAAATAAACTTGAAGTATACTTCTTTTTGCTAAGGGTTTGGCTCTATAAACAAAGCAGGAGGTCATGTTGAGGGCACCCCCGAGCAGCTGTGGGCCAAAGTATCAACACTCAAATGTGCAGACAGGAGCCAAATGCATTAACTCTCCCTCTGTCCGCTTTGCTTCAAGTTCTGCACGGCTTGTGTATTTAACACACTTCAAACAACAGCTCACACTCCTACACAGAGCGTGTCTGTCCCGGCCCAGACGAAGCGAGTCAAATATCGTCTCAAAATCAAAGTTCAGACAAGGGGGAACTTGGTATTGATTTATCTGACATGATTGTATAATCATACATATGGGATAGGAGTCTGTCTGGAATACAAATCTGCTCAGTTAATAGTAGACACTAGCTGATCCAATTTAGAGTCGCTCATCGCCTTCACTATTCTGTGCATACGTTCTTCTGTCTCACCACTGTCTGTGTGACAGGTGTCAGGTGTCAGAGGGCACACTTGTCTCATGCCTTTTTGGTTCCGCCCTTCACTAATGGGATTCTGGGCCATTTTTTTTTATTGGTACTCTAAGGCAGTGGTTCCCAACAGCCGGGCCCCGGACTGGTACCGGGCCGCAACGCACTTCGTACTGGGCCGCGAGCCTGTCCAATTTTAATATTAACTATAATATTATAGGCTGTGTGTGCTAGTCAGACAATTGGACTCGAGTCATAGGGACTCGGACTCGAGTCGACTCGAGTCGCAAATTTGACGACTTCCGACTCGACTCGGACTTGGAAGGTAAATACTTGAAACTCGACTCGGACTTGGAAGAAAATGACTCGAAACTCGACTCGGACTTGTGACAAGATCAGCCGAGTGCACCAGCTGGGCGTACGCCTAGGTTTACACGCTACGTCCGATGTAGAACTCAAAGTTACGACTAACTTAATTTTATGACTAGTGCACCCTGTATGCGCTGCGTCTGTGTATGGAGCAGGCGTAAAAGTTACACCCAAATGCCTAGCTACTCACTGACAGCTGTCTCATCTTGATCTGCGCGTGATGCGGCCGGAATCTTCTCCAAAAATATCGATCGATATGTGCTGTAAATAGACGCATCAGCAATGTAATGCAGTGTAATGTAATCAGCGTCTTGGTACAAGGCTAATGCGTCGGAAGATCTTTCAATTTCTTCCTGACTTCGTCAACTGCCCGCAGTGCGCAGTCTGCCATCGCATTCAGTACTGATTGCACTTGTGATCAAACTGCTTGTGTTGGCGCTGTTAAATTGAGCTGTGAGAACGTTTCTATGCTTTGAATACAACTCTATAAGTTTGAGCTGAGTTGGAGCTGTCTGTCAGCTGTCTGGAGCTCGTCTGAGAGAAGTGTGTTGCTTGGCAACAAGCACGTATTAACGTGAAGGCGCACGTCCGCAGCCTAAATAATCTCTGCCTTGTCATTTTTTCTAACCTGTGACTCGACTTGACATAACCTATGACTCGACTCGAGACTTGACTTGAAATAACATTGTGACTTGACTTGACTTGACTTGCAGACAAAAGGAAAGACTTGGGACTTGCTTGAGACTCGGGACCAATTGACTTGAGACTCGCTTGGGACTCGGATCAGAGGGACTTGGACAATTGTCTGGTGCTAGTTGAATCATAGTTTAAAGTTGACGTTTATTTATGTTTGTAGTTAAAACAAAAACATAAATACTGTATAGGCTACATACAGTACACAAAAGGCTGTTATTTACCCTTTGTCGCCACCTGGTGAGTAAATATGTAACTAAAACTATTAAAAATGACAAACGGTCCGCAACTTTTTTTTCCATGTATCTACCAGTCCTTGGCACAAAAAAGGTTGGGAACCCCTGCTCTAAGGCGGTTCCCAACCGTCGGGTCCCGGACATGTGCTGGTCCGCAAAGCATTTGCTGCTGGGCCGCGAGGAAGTGGCAGGGAGAAGGGAAAGAGAGAGAGAGAGAGAGAGAGAGAGAGAGAGAGAGAGAGAGAGAGAGAGAGAGAGAGAGAGAGAGAGAGAGAGTATTTGTGCGCACGCGAGGCCATCAAACGGTGACGGCCCACTGATCAAAATACATGTGCGAGTTGCAGCGAGCTTGAGAAATGTCGCTTCGAGAGTTTCTTCGGAATAGGTGGAGGAGATCAAACGAGAGCACGGAGGGGCGAGACTGTAAAAAATAAAAAACGCTTCTAACTTGGCATACGCTTGCAAATGACGGTGGGCTGAAAAGTATAGGTTGACATAACATCTTCGCATTCTGGATCAAAGGCAAGGCTAAATATCATGAGATAACTAAAAAGCACTGAAAACATTGCTTCTATTTCCAACATCATCATCATCATATCTGTCCCATCACTGTTCGATGGTGGTGGGACAGTCTTGTCTTGTTGCAGACAGCCCAGGGCTCCCAGGGTGAGTTACAATGTCTTTATATGCAAGGTTTTATATGAAAGTGCAAGTTCATACGAGGAAAATACGCGCTGTGTCTAATATCCAACGTTTGAATAATGTGCAATGTGTAGCCCGCAAGCCACCAACCCAGGAATGGAAGCAGGGTAGGAAATTAGCGGGGGCTCGGGGCAAAAAATTAAAAATAAATATTCCATTACAAATCTCCCTTTTAACATTTTATTAACTGACTAACATCCACTTTGCAATTATATTAAATCTAATAGTGCAACCCGTGATTAATGTCTTGGTGATACATGTTTTATTACCCGGTAATCATGATAAACTGTGTAAAGAGATTGATTTCTCATCACCTGGTCATTCAAAGCAGCAAACAGAACAGAACAAACATCGATTGTCAGCTGAAACTGGACCTTGGAGGGTTTCGGCAGTTATGATGACAAGGTTTTCTCATGAGGTCCTATGCATTAAATCACAAAAGCATAGCAGGAATGAAATATGTTCATAATCCTAAGAATGTGAAGTGTGTTTGAGTGAATGAGTGAGTGAGTGAGTGAGTGAGTGAGTGAGTGAGTGAGTGAGTGAGTGAGTGAATTGTGTTCGGCCACACTACAGCTATGCCATTGTACATGTGATCACGCTGAATTAGGTAATTAGGCCAGACTAAATGGGCACAAATGGCTACTTAGTGGCCAAAATGAGTCAACGCAGGCTCAGCACCATGGAGAGCTCCATTCGTTAGCTACTGATGGAGCTCACCTGAGTGGAGGAGCACAGCTGTGCAGAGTTGGAACCAGCCAGGGAAGTGGACTATGAAAAGCCTCTGGGGAGAGAGAGAGAGGAGACTGAGGCTGCATGTGAGCAAGGCCTGACTAAATGGCCAGTGACTGTGTGCTGCAATGGGTATCAGAACTATAATAAGAATGCAAAGTTTCTGTGTGTGTGTGTGTGTGTGTGTGTGTGTGTGTGTGTGTGTGTGTGTGTGTGTGTGTGTGTGTGTGTGTGTGTGTGTGTGTGTGTGTGTGTGTGTGTGTGTGTATGTGTGTGTGTCACTGGTTTAGAGTGGACCCAAGAGCAGAACTACATTCTCAGTAGTAGTACATTACACAGAAGTCTAGAGCAGACTAAATACCCAAGCAGTGAAATGTGAGTGGCAAGGAAGTTAAGTGACAGCTGATGCAGGTGAAACAACCATGGAGGAAAACATGACGAACACAGTGATGCCATCTTCATCCATCGGGCAGAGGGAGTCAAAGCAGATGTTGCAGTGGGTGCAGAGGTTGCAGTTCTCACTCTGTGTGTGTGTGTGTGTGTGTGTGTGTGTGTGTGTGTGTGTGTGTGTGTGTGTGTGTGTGTGTGTGTGTGTGTGTCTGTGTGTGTGTGTGTGTGTGTGTGTGTGTGTGTGTGTGTGTGTGTGTGCGCGCGCGTGCGTGCGGGCGGGCGGGCGTGCATGCATGAGAGTGAGTGAGTGAGTGAGCTAACAATGGCTGTGCAGCCCAATACACTGCACAGGTATTCTGCTAGTCAGTGTACACTGACTGTGACAATGTATACTCTTTGTACACGCACTGTACAAAGAGTATACATTGTCACAGTCTGAAACCAGAGCCTGAGGCTGAATTATGAGAAAGGCGAAATACAAGATAAGGTGCCAATATGCACTGAGCACTTTCCTTCTTCTTCTCTCTCTCTCTCAACTTTTCTGTGGGGATTTTTCAAAATATGACCTTTCTTGGGCAAAGGGAGCTTGCCAAAAATATCTGGCAAGATAGGTCTCCAATAGAAATAAACTATCTTGCAGCCAGTGTTGGTCAAATTATTTCAATACTATTTGAAAATTACAAACTGTTAGGATGACGTCGTCATCCCTACTTTGACGTCGTCGTTCCGACTATGATGTCATCGATCACTGATGATGTCATGGTTCATAAGTGTCTTTCATGCCTTTCGCTAGTGATGTCATAGCACAGGTGATGTCATGTCTCTGATGATGTCACAAACGGTATGATGTCATAGCACAGGTGGTGTCATGCTCGGATCTATAAAGGCCTGTTCCGGCAGGCTCTGGCGAGTGATTGATAAATCTAAATTAGGATCATACCAATCTCAAGCAACGTCTGCAACCTGCAACCAACTGTTCCCAAACCCCGAACAGTGCAGCTCCCAGCTTTCAAGCTACCAAGTTGAGGCACAACCTGTGGACCTTCCCCTCGCCGAGTCTGAACCCGTACCCCAGCAGCAGCCAATTCCTGTCCTTGACCAACAACTCATGCTGGACCAACAACTCATGCTGGGAGGCTCCCATAGTGTCGTCAGCCCTCGGTCAAGAGCAAGAAGAAATAAGAGGCGTTTAAAGGAGGAGACGGTGAGTGACCTCCCCAAACTACAGGTCGGGAGGGCAGGCCTCGCTGTGTCAGATCCCCCTGCGGCTCTGCCCTCGGAGACGGCGGCATTTGACCCTTTTGATGGTCCCCAGCCTCCCATGTTTGGATCGTGCCCCGGGGGATGGCCGGTCCCAGAGGATCCACCGGACCCGGTGGAAGTTCTATCCACGTATCGGTCCATCTATGGCTTCGATATCCTGTATTAGGGAGGAGCACCTCCACTGTCCTGCACCCCCTTTGGGGTCTGACCACCTGCATCTAACCACCTGCTGAAGAGCACCTCACTCTCTTACACCCCCTTTGGGGCCTAACCACCTGCGTCTAACCACCTGCGGAAGAGCACCTCCACCAGAACCTACGGATTTTTTGTCTCCCAGATGCCATCCTTGATGGCCTCATTGGACGCCAGGTGACGTCCCTTGAGGGGAGGGTACTGTTAGGATGACGTCGTCATCCCTACTTTGACGTCGTCGTTCCGACTATGATGTCATCGATCACTGATGATGTCATGGTTCATAAGTGTCTTTCATGCCTTTCGCTAGTGATGTCATAGCACAGGTGATGTCATGTCTCTGATGATGTCACAAACGGTATGATGTCATAGCACAGGTGGTGTCATGCTCGGATCTATAAAGGCCTGTTCCGGCAGGCTCTGGCGAGTGATTGATAAATCTAAACTAGGATCATACCAATCTCAAGCAACGTCTGCAACCTGCAATTCCTGCAACCAGCAACTCTGCAATCTCTCTGCAACCGTTCCCAAAACCTCGAACAGTGCAGCCCCAGCTTTCAAGCTACCAAGTTCCACAACACCCCAGCTTCTCCAGACCTACCAAGTTTCCCGTGGTCATCAACTACCCGCGATTAGATCCACACTTCTCACTCCGATCCTGACACAAACAGAAATGGTGAGAAGAAATGTTATGTAAACCAAAATTGAGAAGTCTATTAAATTTTACCATCCAGAGCAATATGTCACGATGTCATTGTCATGATGACTCGTGATTTTTTTTTATTTGATTTATTGATTTCGTCTTCTGATTATTGATGTTGATGACTACGTTGCACGCAAAAATACAAAATATGGGGGGGCATGGTGGCGCAGTGGTAAGCGCTGTCGCCTCACAGCGAGAAGGCCCTGGGTTCGATTCCCACCTGGGACGCTGTGAGCGCTAAAGGAGTGCGTGCCCGTCCGCATGTCCTCGAGTGCCCACCGCCCGGGTGGGGGTCGTCAAAAGGGCCTTTCTGTGTGGAGTTTGCATGTTCTCCCCGTGCCCCCTGGGGGTTTCCTTCATATAGGAACCCCACACCAAAACATGCAATATCTTGGTCGCTGATGTGGTGCCTCCTCTGGTCGCCTGTTCGGAGGGAGGGGAACTCGTTGGAATAGCGTGATCCTCCCACGTGCTATGTCCTACCGGTGAAGCTTCCCCTGTCAGGTGAAAAGAAGCGGCTGGCTACTGCCCATGTCTCGGAGGAAGCATGGACCAAGTTTCGGCTCTCCCCAGATCGGCAGAGGGTGGAGCAGCAACCAGGATAAATAAATTAAAATTAGCACTAATGGGGGATGAAAATGGGATAAAAAAAATCAGGGGGAAAAAAAATACAAAATATGTCTAACTGTATTCCATTACAGTTATCGTTTAATTTGGTGGTATTCTAGTTAGGCTACTTTCTTTGAAAATAGAATAGGCTACTTGAAGGGAATACTTTTGTTTGTTTTGTTTTATTTGCTCTAAAATGCACATGAACCACACAAGTTGTGCGCACGCAGTGTACAGTACCTGCCGACTTTGTTCTCTGGTGGATTCAATTTTTGTAAACAGTATCAGTTGCAGTACAAAATATACCACATTTGTGTTTACGAGTGTTTACCTGCTAGACCATCGAAATATTTCTATAATACTTGCATGCATCTTTTCTCTGAAGACAATAACAAGGTCATTCCTAACTAAGCAAGCATTAACTACATTCAGAGTGACCAAGACAAATGGCCTCAGCAACAGTATTTCAATCAAAAGTAATCCAAAGTGTTCTGAATAGTATTACAATGCAGGTTCTCAAACATTTTTTTCAAGGACCCGTAAATTGATAGCCTACAAATTAGACCATGGACCCCCTTCTGACAAGATTTTTCTTTTAGATGTTTTAATAAGTGTATGAAACCCATGACCAAAATAGTCATGCATTCTGTCATTGTGTTACTTATGGATGGAATTATAGTGAGAATGAATGATTCTCCTTTTTGCTGGGGACCCCTTGGAACCCCCCCAAGGACCCCTGGGGGTCCATGGACCCCTTTGAGAACCACTGTCCTAATGGAATACGTTACAAAATACAAGTTATGTATTCAGTATTCTATAGTGGAATACATTTTAAAAGTAAACCTCCCAACACTGCTCGTTGGATGTGGCCGTAAAATAAAACGATTATAGCCATTAGGCTTTAGCGTTTTATTTTGAAGGTTACCGGAAGTACTGGTGTTTACTATCGCTAGCTTGATAATGCTGGAGTCGGGTGCTCATTCTGCTGCTCTCTGGAGGCGAGCAGCGTGCCGTGCATTCAGCAGAGCAGCATCTGGTCAGTGGACGTTGGTTTATTCTTTTTTATACACTTTTCTGTATTCATGGATGTATTGAGAGCAAAATAAACATTCCTCTTTATGGAATGAGTAACTCTAAAGTGGAGTTTATTAGGTCTGGAGCGGTTATATTTTAAGGTGCGTTTGCTTTCCCCGTCTCAGCTGGCTGAGGACTGAAGATGAAAAGTTTTCTGTTTGTCATCACTTTGTGCTTCTCTGCGTGTCCGTGTATGGTAAGTCCCTCTTGCATTTGCAATGAAGGAGGAACGAATACATTGAATTGATAATAGTAGCCTAATGATTGTGGTGGTGGTGTGTGTGTGTGTGTGTGTGTGTGTGTGTGTGTGTGTGTGTGTGTGTGTGTGTGTGTGTGTGTGTGTGTGTGTGTGTGTGTGTGTGTGTGTGTGTGTGTGTGTGTGTGTGTGTGTGTTCAAGCCAGGACGGGTTCATATAACATTTTCTATAATATGACTTAAGCTATAGATGAAGCCCACTGTGGTCCTTTGAGCTTTGAGCCTGGTAAGGTAATATTGCATGCACAGAAATAAACCAAAACTCAGGCTACATATTTCTTAAACAAATATTAACCATTCTACATGCCCAATGTAGTCCATTTGATTACATTAGAGGTAGCCTAAATATTAGAAGATTGATTCAATACATTTAATTGCTTCTAATATTTGTATGTAGTTTATGTATGTTCATATATATGAACATAGGCTACATATACTGTAGGCCTACATACATACATACATACATACATACATACATACATACATACATACATACATACATACATACACACATACATATGTACATACGTACATACATACATACATACATGTACATATACATACATACATACATACATACATACATGCATACAGACATACATACATACATACATACATACATACATACATACATACATACATACATAGGCTACATACATGTACATACATACATACATGGCTACACACAATTTATGTGTGCACAACAACCAATCAGCTAAAACGATAATGACCCGATATTGTCACTTACCCCGAAAATAATACATAAATAAATAAATAAATAAATAAATAAATAAATAAATACATACGTACATACATACATACATACATACATACATACACACATACACACATACATACATACATACATACATACATAAATAATAAAAATCCTGTTCATATACTATTTTGAGGAATCTGTCAAGCCAGCCAGCACCCAAGTTTTAGGATTGTGTGATTGAATTAAACTGAAATTAAGTTTGATGTTGCCTGTAACAGTGTGGATCTATAAAGCGGTCTGTAGCCTAATGATTTGTATTGATCTTGTTTCCTTGAAGGAGACTGGTGCTGCTATTGAGATTACATTAGGGTATAGGAGTGACATATTTGGGACCCATTTCTGGCCTAACTTGATGAGGTTAGGGGCGGTGGGTGACTTGCTCAGCTGGTTTGTCTTGGCCCCTTGTATTGGAACCCATATGCTTTTATAAGCATGTAAGCACCCTTATATGGGTGGTAGCACCATATTATAATAATTGTCAATCAATAGTATGCTTTGCTTTGTTTTCCAGCTGTCTGAGCTTGTTTGTTTTGTTTTGTTTGTATGTTGTTAAAATCTGTCTTCAAACTGCAAAAGATTGGGAAAAAAAACACCTCCCCTATTGCCAAGCTCACCAGCCGCCACTGCGTACAGGCAGTATTTGCAGGATCCCTCCCCCGCATTTCTTACAGTGACTGCAGTTCTGACTAGAAGGTATAGTTAGGCTATAGTTGAAGTGTACAGGGTCATCTGAGGCTAACATTATGGAAGGTCGCCTATAGACCTTATTCGCTAACCCCGGACGGCGCCATATTGTTGACATACCATCCTGCAGCGGACAACTATAGTAACGGCCTTATTGCCGTTTCTGTTCCATTACAAAATAGCGATAGTGATGACAGCAATAAAAACCCCAGAGTTATTGTTTGTATGCTGCCGTTAATGCCTGTAATAATAAACAAAAGAAAAAACGAGGTGAACAGACTTTGCTGTGAGGAGCTGTCAGAAAGTTTCACTTGTCTCTCCCAACTATCCACACTCCTCTCCTGTGCTGCTGACGTATCCTCTCGCTCCCTTCACGTCTGTGGACGGTAGAGATAGAAACAAACCACGGGGACTTTATTGCTGTCATTACTACTACAGCCGTGCCTAACGCAGGTCACCATCCGAACACAATTGGAACGATACAGGTAACGCTAACGGCGGCTATCTTCCTACAAACGTTGCTCTCACATAGGTTGTCACTTAAGAGCTGCAGCGCTATGTCGAGGACATGGCGGCGGTGGGCGTGCCCGTACGTGAGTGACGTCAATCGAATAAGGTCCATAGTTGAAGTGTACAGGGTCATCTGAGGCTAATGTTATTATAATAATCTGTCACTGTCTGGATGAGCTGGCTGCTGTTTTCAGCCATCTTTAAACTATTACCCCCCCCCCCCCCCCCCCCCCTCCCCAAACCTAACAGATGATCTGCCCTCCCCTTGTTGATATACACGGGGATAAACAGTACAAATAGCCTGGTTCCAGACCCTCCTCCAATCCACCCACTCCATGGAGTAGAGTTTGGCTGATGGAAATGAGTGTACGGGTTGACAATTCAGTCTGAATATCAGGCTACAGTGGAAGTGCTCTCTCTCTCGCTCTCTCTCTCTCTCTTCTCTCTTGCTCTGTATGTCTCTCCCTCTCCCTCTCGTCTCTCTCAAAAGTAGCCTACATAATGGCAAAGCAAAGTCAACACATTCAAATGATAACAATGAAACTTAAAGAGGCCTAGGCCTATACAATTGATATGTCAACAAATATACAACAATTAAGAGTTGATCAGTCTCTTTAAATATGTCTCCTGTCTCTGAGACAGTGCTGCAGGCTGCAGTGGCACACGCCTTTTTTCTCTTCTAGAAGCGATTGGAATTTTTTCATTTCATGGCAGGTTTTCAAAATCGGTGCATGTTGTTCTGAATTTGGGGAGGCACAGTCCCAAGACGAAGTGCCGCTCAGTCTCCACCTCTGCAGGTGAGCAGAGTGAACAGCTATTTTCTTTTGTTTTAGGATTGTGTGAGTTCTCTCCAATATGTTTCATCTTTTTCCTTTTGTTTTGTTATGTTATAATAATTTGATTGGGCCAGATGGACTGAGGTCTGTTCTGAGGCGGCAGCGTGAACTGCAGGACTAGGGCTGCGGGTAAAAAAAACTAAAACCACACGATATTATAGATGTCGAATCGACATTCATTTGAAGGAGCTTGTTATTTTTTGTTTTTGCTCCAAGTGAAATGTTTTATGGTCACTCACGATTCTGTAGGTCACAGGTTGGCTTGGTTCCAGCCTTAAAACTCGTTATTTTAAATATTATAATCGTTTTCTAAATGTCTATGGAGAAAATGAATGTTGGGAACTCTCTTCCGGGGCTGGAAACGTCACGTGACTGTTGAGCTCTATAGAAAGCCCTTATAGCTTTCCCTCTCACTTCACTCTCTGGCTGTCTCTTTCACCTCTATCTCTCACTCCCTCTCTCTTTCTCTCGCTGTCTCTGTCTTTCCATGTCTCTCTGTCTCTCTCCTCTATCTTATACCGCTCTCTGTGTGTGTCTCTCTCCTCCCCTCTCTCCCCCCCTCTCCTCCCCTCTCTCTTCATGTCTCTCTCTCCCCGTCTCCTCCCCTCTCTCCTCCCCTCTCTCTCTCTCCCCCTCTCTCCTCCCATCTCTCTTCCTGTCTCTCTCTCTCCCCCTCTCTCTCTGGGCTTCGGGAAGCCACAAGCCTCCAATGACTAGAAGCAGACAGCTGTCAAAATGTTCATATCACCCAACCCACAAATGTTAATTAAATGACAAATCTTGCCCCATGTTAAAAAAAACAAAAAAAAACGATTGAATGAGGGGAAGCAATTAGGGACAAAATGGCTTTTACCTGCAGTCATCAGCTGGCTTCATGAAAATATAAATCAGTTCATATGAAAGCTTTTTCATTGTCTGGTAGCTCTTTCCTGGGAAAGTGTGTGTGTGTGTGTGTGCGTGTGCGTGTGTGTGTGTGTGTGTGTGTGTGTGTATGTGTGTGTGTGTGTGTGTGTGTGCGTGTGTGCGTGCGTGTGTGCGCGCGCGCGCACGTGCATGCATGCGTGTGGATGGGTGGGGGGTGGGGGTCAGATGTAGACTTGGACTTGCAACTTGGACTTGAGTCCCACTTACTGTAAGTCGCACACAGTGATGTGAGACTAGAGATGAAAATGATCATGGTTATCAGTATTATCGCGGTATCATAAATGGCAGTAAGTGGGCTCTGTTTGTTTGTTTGTTTGTTTCAATTTTTGTCCCACATTGTGATGTCACTGATGATGTCACAGTGTCTATGACATCATCTCGGTCTATGACATCATCACGATGTCTATGACATCATCAGTGATCATCATCATCTATCTGTCTATCTATCTACTAAATGGATCTCTCTCTCTCTCTCTCTCTCTCTCTCTCTCTCTCTCTATCTATCTATCTATCTATCTACAGTATTTATCTTATAATTCCACGAGTCTCTCTCTGTCTGTATGTGATCTCAAACTCGAAAATGCAACCATGTGCAAAAACTCCCACTGCAAGTGTTCAAACTCCAAAAGTGTTTGACTGCAAAAGTCATCTTCATAATCTGATGTGATCTGTCCGAATGAGAGGCTCCACACGCCTGGATCCAGCTCCAGACACCAGGACTTACGTAATGCAGTTGATAAAAATCAGATTGTTTTTAATGAAGCAAATAAATCCTATTTTCTCCTTCAATGAGATTATTTATGTGTTATGGAAAATAGAGTCAGTGTTATTTGTAAAACAGATTCTAATCTAGGGTAAGGTGACCAGACGTCCCAGATTTTCGGGGACAGTCCCCGTTTTTGGTGACCTGTCCCCGGCTGGAGCTGTCCCTGAAAATGTCCCCGGTTTTCTACTGGCGTCTGCGGCCGATATGACTCTAGCTCTAGCAGGCTCATTCTTAAATCTCGAGTGAAGATACTTACAGGGTATGACTGTAAGACCTACAGCATCCATTGGGACCAACAATGCCATGCTACCTTGTCAGGAAGGGGGCTAAATAATACATTTTGAAAAACCGGCATATATGGTCAATTTCAAAGGGGACCCTTGACCGCTCTCAAGGCAGTAGGAGAGGAGCAAGATGGCGTCTGAGGACGCCGGTGGCTATGGCGTTCTGTAACTAATTGCTGAATATAAGTTAATGAGCCGTGCTTGACAAACAGATTTAGCTGAAATAATAAGTTGTAAGTTTGGAATCAAGTGTGCTCCAATATGCCGAGAACGAAAGACGGAAGGAAAGACAGTGATTCCGATATGTCCAGCGTGGTGCAGGAGTTGAAGCTGCTCAACATTAAAATGGACGGGATGAAAGAATCCTTCGAGAAACAATTAAACTCCAAGGTGGACAACCTGCGTGACTCGCTGGAAAAGCTTGTCATTGATAACAGGAACTATTTGAAAGCTGAACTTGCTCAGAGAACAAAGGAAATTCAAGCTAACTTGGACCTGGAGATTGGTCACGTGGTGGCACGAATTGAGCAAGTGGAAGCCAAGATTGTCCAGGCAAGTGGTAA
Organism: Poromitra crassiceps; assembly: GCF_964638095.1. NCBI lineage: Eukaryota > Metazoa > Chordata > Actinopteri > Beryciformes > Melamphaidae > Poromitra > Poromitra crassiceps. The sequence goes on from NC_139635.1 coordinate 37,164,341, forward strand.
AGAAATCACTCGTTTCGACCCCGATGTATCGGTTATCATCTCGGGGCTGCACTACGAAGAAGGGGAAGACGTTATGGAGCTGGTTAAAAACCTGCTCATTGAGGGGCTTCAGTGGGAAAGTCCCCGCGGAGTAGTTAGTGGCTGCCGAACGGCTGAGAGAGAGGGGTGGACGGCCCGGTGTAATTAAAGTGGAGTTTGGCTCGGTACAGGAAAAGGTGGATGTGTTACGCAAGAAACAAGGGCTGAAAAGTAACAAGAAGTTTCAAAAAGTTTACATTCGATCAGCCAAGACGCACACCGAACGACTGATCGAACTGAATTTCAAGACTTTATTGGATGAAATACCCTCCGGGCGACAGTTCTACATATCGGGGAACGGGAGAGTTAGGAGACGCCTCACAGGTGTAGTGAGCAGCCGTGATGGGGAACCGAGGCGGGGGGAGGACAACTGAAGTTCGTCTGCCCAGCTTGTAAGTCCTGAACAATTCACTCTTGTGCACTGGAACATAAATGGATGGACGGACCTGAACTATGAGCTTAGGCTCGTGATATTACTGAGCTTCAATCCGGATTTTATTTCCCTTAATGAAACTCATTTAACTGGATTGCATACGATTGACATTGATGGATACACCTGGTTTGGCTATAACAGAAAAACTCATATTAAGGCCCCCAGAGGGTCGGGGGGTGTGGGTATTTTGGTTAAAAATAAAGTTTTCAGTTCATATAGCGTTATGGTAATTGATAAATCCTTAGATGGCCTAATTGGTCTACAATTTAAGCATTTGGTGTCAGAGTACTGTTTTATAATATTTTCCTGTTATCTTCCCCCTGAAGGTTCAGTATGGGCTGACTCCTATGGGTTACACAATCAGCTACAGGTCCAGGTTTATAATTTGTCAGAAGCCAATGCTGTTTATCTCTGTGGAGATCTGAATAGTCGAATAGGGCATCTGGAGGACTGTATTAGTGATGTTGACATAGATGTTCCACCCAGAGTCAGCCTGGATAATGTTGTAAATAAACAGGGGGAAATGCTGGTGGAGTTTCTGAAGGATTCCAAATATTGTGTCCTGAATGGACGGATATCTGGAAAAGATAATTTTACCTCAATATCAGTAAAAGGGAGAGCAGTTGTGGATTATTTAATTACTCCTCACGACTGTTTAAATAATTGCATTGAGCTGAATATCCACAGCCCAAATGAGCTAATTGAGAGTGGGAGCTTCAGGTGTCTCAACCTGTTAGGTGATCGATGTAGAGTACCTGATCACTCTTTGTTGGTTTTGACTTTCCATGCAGGTGGGGGCTCTGTCGCTGATATGGTGTCAGATAATGACCAAACCAAACAATATCTTCAGAAGAAAATTAGAAATATTCCTCCTCATCTCTTTTCCTCCAGTGAGTGTCAAATTGTTCTTACTGAACTTATAGAAAAGCTTTCTCAAGTGCATTACCAAAAAGAAATTGATAAATGGTATGGTGAATTTTGTGAATATATTTGTAATGTGTCTGAAGGTTGTAATAGTCCAAAGTTCAGTAGGAAAAGTGGATTTGTAAGGAAACCCAAACCTTACTGGAATGAACAACTGAAAGTACTGTGGAAGGAGATGAGGATGGCTGAAAAAAGTTTCCTAAGGTGTACAGACACGAGGGAAAAAACACAGTTAAAAAATGATTTCAAAGCCAGACAACAAACTTTTGATAAAAGAATGCGGGCTTGCAAAAGAAAGTATGAGAGGGGGCAAGCATTAAAAATAGAGTATATGCAAACTAATAACCCCCAGTTGTTTTGGAATTTGATAAATAATCTGGGCCCCAAAAAAGTAAAAAATATTCCAATGGAAGTGTTGTTGGAAAATGGGTCATCTGTCTTTGTCACTGATTGTGTTTAAAAAAAATGGGAAACCGATTTTAGTTCTTTATTTTCTGGAAGTGATTGCCCAGTAGAATGGGATGATTGTTTTCTTGTAGAGAAAGTTGATCTGAAAAATACAATGGAGGCTAATATGAAACAGGATTTTTACTCTGTTAATCAATATTTAAATGTTTGCATTTCTGAAGGGGAAGTCAAAAGTGCAATTGGTAGACTAAAACTGAGGAAAGCAATGGGTGTTGATAACCTGTCAAATGAGTTATTGAAACTACCCTGTTTATTTCAAACTTTATGTAATCTTTTTTCTATTTGTTTTGAGTATGGCTCTGTCCCCTCAGTCTGGTGTAAATCCATTATAAAACCAATCCCTAAGTCAAAAAATAATGATCCTAGAGTTCCTTTGAACTATAGGGGAATAAGTCTCCTTAGTTGTGTTTATAAAATTTACTCCAGTATTCTCAATGAGTGATTATCTTGTTATTTGGAAACATTTGGTCTGTTGGCTGATGAACAAAATGGCTTCCGAAAGAAAAGGGCATGTATTGATCATATATACTCTTTATCTACTATAGTTAATGCTAGAATACAAGAAGGGAGACCTATTTTTAGTTGTTTTATTGATTTTCAAAAAGCCTTTGATTGTATTAACCATGATCTTCTCAGTTTTAAGTTACTGAAATCCGGTATAGATGGTAAATTTTATAGTGCCTTAAAAGCCCTTTATCGGACCCCAGTGGCCTGTGTGCAGGTCAATCAGTATAGAACAGGCTGGTTTCCAACTCCATCTGGTGTCAAACAGGGGGATGTACTCTCTCCCACGCTGTTTGCCGTCTATATAAATGATCTTGTTTTAGAAATTAAGCAAGCAGCTATTGGGGTTAGATTGGGTGACCTTACGGTTGGCTCTCTTCTATACGCAGACGATATAGTCCTCCTTGCCGAGTCTGAAAATGATCTTCAAAGTTTATTAAATGTTGTGTGTAATTGGTGTGGGAGATGGAGGTTGAGGATCAACAAGGAAAAAACTCAGGTTATGCATTTTAGGAAGAAGGGACATTTACTTTCTGAGTTTGCTTTTTGTTTTGGTTCCGCTCCTTTATTCTACACTGAGCATTACAAATACCTAGGACTCACACTAGATGACCACCTTACCTTTGAAGAAGGGGTAAAAGTTCTGTCGGACTCTGCAGGTAGGGCTTTGGGAGCGATCCTTAATAAGGTTAAATTATGTAGAGACCTTGGTTATAAAACCTACACTCAATTATTTAATTCTTGTGTTTGTCCCATTTTAGATTATGGTGCAGGGGTTTGGGGTTACTGTAAGCAAATAAAATGTGACACAGTTCAGTACAGAGCTATGCGCTGTTTTCTGGGTGTGCATAAAATGGCCCCTAAACTTGCAGTATATGGTGACATGGGATGGGAGCCATGTGAAGTGCGACATAGGGGTGACATGGTGCGACTGTGGAATAGATTTATTAATATGCCCGATAACAGACTTACTAAACAAATTTTTCTCTGGGATCTTTCAAATAATTACTCTTGGTCAAATGCGCTTGAAAAGATATTTGATATGTCAGGTCTTCAATATATATATAGAAATAAATTATCTTGTTCTGTTAGTCAAATTAAAACAATATTATTTGAAAATTATAAACAGAAATGGTCAGAAGAAGTTCTGTGTAAACCAAAATTGAGAACGTATAGTCTGATTAAACACATTTATCACCCAGAGCACTATGTCACCCTTAACCTGAGCAGAGCTCAGAGGTCAGTTTGTGCCCAGCTGAGATGTGGTATCCTGCCTCTGGCTCTGGAAACCGGGCGCTTCCACTCAATTCCTGAGGAGGACAGAAAATGTCACCTGTGTGATCTGGGAGAGGTTGAAAATGAAATGCACTTTCTGTTCTACTGTCCGTTATATCACAATCTTAGACATAGGCTTTTCTGTAAAATTTCTTTTGATGAAGGTCCTGATCTGTTTTCTATGTCTGATGATTGTAGACTTCAGTACTTGTTTACTGAAAAAGTGTTCCAGGTTGCTCAGTTTGTGTTAAATGCCTACCAACAGCGTAGGATGGTACTTTATGTTTGAGATATAATCTTTTCCTTCATTGTCTGACATGTTTGGAGATGTATCATATTCTGTTCTTTCATTTTCTTTTTCTTGCTCCTGTATGCTTTGAAACTAGTGTCTTGTAAGCCCATGTGGGCTGGGCACCTTAAGGTGTATGACACTTTGAAAAATAAATAACTAACTAACTCACCTCAATATATCTGAATGAGAATGGATTCTATGAGTCAATGTTTTGATCATCCAACAAGTGTTTACAGGTTTTGCTGCTTCCTGCTCTTCCAAGAAAACATTGAAGAAGCACTTAGGACTCCACCGAAGATACTTTTTGAGATCTGAGGCTATTCATAAAACATCCGGCGCTGTAGGGTTGGAAGGCCAGGCCAATGCTGCTGGGGAAAACATTGACATTTTTGTAAAGGGGCACAGTGAATGACGTGTGTGTGTGTGTGTGTGTGTGTGTGTGTGTGTGTGTGTGTGTGTGTGTGTGTGTGTGTGTGTGTGTGTGTGTGTGTGTGTGTGTGTGTGTGTGTGTGTGTGTGTGTGTGTGTGTGTGTGTGTGTGTGTGTGTGTGGGAGGGGGGGGGTCACCAGGGGCCTCTTCGTGAAGCCGACACTGTTTATTACAGTACAACAGCCATGGACAAAATAAATGAAACCGGAATCATCCCCCTATATTATTTCATAGGTAATAACATTGGATATTTTTATGATATATTGATTGCCGGACTGGAAATGTCCCCGATTTTCATTTAAGAAATCTGGTCACCTTAATCTAGGGTACACATACATGAACAAGTAAGTTTCAATACAAGTAAGAAAAGCGGCACTCTACAAGATTAGCAATCTTCAATGGCACCACAAAACTAAAATCACATCACGTTCACATCATGTTCTACAGGAGAACTTAGAATGCACACAAATAACTTAGAAGACATACGAAAAATAAAATTCAGTTTGCAAAGGCCAGCACAGAAAGTCATCATACACAACTGTTACTGTAAGGTAAGAGCATTTACAAGCTCTCATTATTTAGTTCAATGATGTTCATCATGTCTTCATTTATAATTAGACGTTTATGTTTTCTTGTGTTCCTATGTCTGAACACAAGAAAACATAAACCTCCCATTATTTAGTCTGTCAAATATCACCATTTGAGTGATAGGCTAAGATAGGGGGTTGCGGCCGTTGATTGGCTGAGACCTGGCTAGAGGGCGGCCCTTGCTGAGTGAGTCAGACATCATTTCCCATTGCCGGAACACTTGCGAGTGTAAAAGCCAACCGTTCCGAACCACATAGACACAACACACGGGCGAGGATAAACTCGGACTCCAGGCATAGTTGATGACGCAAGTGCACTCTGTTCTGTTTCCGAGCGCGGAAGAAATGTTGTAATGTGAAAGCTGACCAGCGGGGGAGAGGCGAGGGGGGCAATCGCTCCCGGGTGCTCAATGGGAGATAATCCTGTCCGTTTAGCTCATAGAACCCTTTGGCTCAACTATGAGCCAGAAAGCTAACGTTATGCTGGCAAGTCAATAAGTCAATAACATTGCCTACAGTTGACAAACTGTAGCCTAAATATAAATTGACTGTATGTTTAACAACAAGACTAGGTAGCTATCCAATCATTGTCCCCATATCAATATCAAGATTTTCACAAACAAACGATAGGCCATCTGTAGGCTACGCTCAACTGCAGCCTGAAGCAAATGGGATGTAAGGTGATGCTTATGATACAAAAGTTCAGAGGGGCAGACAGTGTAGGCCAGTGGTTCTCAAATGGGGGTCCGTGAAAAGTTTTCAGGTAAAAAGAAAATGCTACATGTTACTTATTCCTTCTCAAACTACTTCCTACATGGTGCTAGTCCAGGGGTGGGCAACTATTTTTCATGGGGGGCCACATGAGAAACCCAGATTGTTGCCGGGGACCGAACAAATATTGTCATGCTAACCCATGGATTTTTGCTGAGGGCTGAACGGCGCCAGCGCGAAAAATTTGGGGCATTTGAAGCCAGGTTTAGAGGAATCACTAATTTTAAATTAACAATTGTGATGTCATTATTCAGTCTTAACCACCAATATTTGATCCTTTTCTCACTCACTCCTATGTCACCACCTGCTCTCCCTGCAGGGCTTGAAATTAACTTTTTTCACCACCTGCCAATATGGCTGCTAGATTTTAAAGTTACCAGCCAATTAGAATTTCCACTAGCCGAAATGTTTTTCTTGAAATAAACCAGAATATGAGTGGGTTCATTTAAGCATTAGTATCAGTAAGTGGCCCGGGATTCTCAAAGCCTGTGTTGAGGGTCACACAAGAACAAAAATGCACTCTTGAAGCTACATTAGGAATAGCAGTGTATTAGACAAATGTTATGGTAACATCAAAAGTGCTTACAGAGCCAAACCGCTTCCTCCTCTTGCTAACTCTGATCACTCCACTGTTTTCCTCTTGCCAACTTACAAAACTGTGTTGAAGTCTAGCAAGCCGCTGCCCAAAACTGTGCTGCAGTGGACAGAGGATAGTGTGGAGACACTAAAAGGGTGCTTCTCATGCACGGACTGGAACATCTTCAATAACTTGGAGTTAAATGAGGCAACAGAGACAACCTCCGACTACATAAACTTCTGCATCGACAACGTGGTCCCAAAAAAGAACATTGTCCACTTCCCCAACAACAAATCATACATCACAAAGGACGTTAAAGCATGCATCAACAAAAAGAAAAATGCTTTCAAAAATGGGGACAGGGGGGGTGTGGCCGCAGCCCAAAAAGAACTGAACGAGATGCTGAGGAAGGCCAGAGGGCGTCACCGGGCTGCTCTGGAGGAGAGTGTCTCTCCACCATGAATTCTAAGAGGTTATGGGAGTGCATGAAAAGTATTACAAATATGAATCCAAACCGTAAGCACATTGTCACTTTAAATGATCTGGAGAGAGCTAATGAGTTGAATGACTTCTTTCTTAGATTTGATTCCGACTCGGCAGCGGATCTTAATTCTGATTTTAATTCAGTTGCTTTTCTCTCTTGTAGCGACTGTGACCGTCTGGTTATTGACCCACTACAGGTACAGAGCATCTTTAGCGAGGTAAGCAATAAGAAATCCACAGGGCCTGACGGCCTGCCAGTTTTCGTGCTAAAATCCTGTTCTGAAGAGCTTACAGCGGCCTGGTGCCCGATCTTTCAACAGTCAATAGATAGTCACACTGTTCCTGCTCTGTGGAAAAAAATCATTGATTATTCCTGTACCCAAAGTATCTTGTCCTGCTGTGAATAAGGATTTCAGACCTATCGCTCTTACATGTGGGGTTATGAAATGTTTTGAAAGAGTGATAGTCAAACAACTTAAAACAGAAATGACTCCCTGTATGGACCCCTTACAATTCGCTTACACGGAGGGTAAGTAAGCACTTGGACTCGAACCCCAAAGCTTATGCACGCGTTTTATTTGCTGATTTTAGTTCTGCGTTTGACACACTCCGACCCCTGCTGCTAGTTCAGAAGTTGGTTAAGATGAACATAAATCCGTTCATCATCAAATGGTTTTATTCTCTTTTAACACATTAAGTGCCAGAGACGACCTAACTCGTCTTACATAATCCAGCGCTTAAGTGCCAAGGACGAGCTAACTCGTCTTACATAAACATTTTTTTTTTTTGACGGTGGGACATCAATCAACCCCTTTTACATCTTCGAGATAACTATTTGGAGCAAGAGCATGTGTGTAATCTATTTTACCGACCACTAAGTGGCGACAGAGACCGAGAGAAGCCACCGCCACGGGACCCAAAAGCAGCCGCCTCCCGCGGAAATGGCTTGGCGATTTTACAGTCAGAAGCCCGGACACACACACAGAACGGACAGAGATCTCTTCCCCCCAGAGCCGCGGATCAACGCGCGAACACACACACACACACACACACACACACACACACACACACACACACACACACACACACACACACACACACACCGCGGAGCAAGCCATTCAAGGAAATGGCTTGGCGATTTTACAGTAATCCATTTCAGACTCGTCCCCGCACACAGGCAAGCAGGCAGGCAGGCACGCAGACAGACAGGCAGGCAGCACAACGCGCTTCTGACACGCCCGCTGTTAGGAGGAAGGAGGAGAAGACACACGGAGGGAGGAGTTTGAATGAGAGGGGTGTTTCCTGTTGTTATGGAGGAAATTACTGTTCAAAACTATTGTTTAGAATGTCTGACGGTCTTACTGATGCCAAAAATGAATGGTTAAAGTGACTGTTTCACAAAAAGCCATTTATCTCTGAATAAATTTCCAGACGCTGAAACCATGCTGTACTCAACGGCTAATATCTACATAACTACTAACTCTGCAAACTAACTCTTTTAGACAGAGAAAGCACACATTCTATTAGTTATTTTTAGATGATTGATGTTCATGAATTCTTAACAGAAAAGAATCCTCGGCTGTTCTAAAATGAGCCAGAATCGTCAAAAACACCCCTGGCACAACTTACCTACAGGAATGAAAACATGGCTGGCATTCAATGTGTTAACAGATAGGACTCAACAGGTCAAGGTTAATTCCTCCCTCTCCAATGTCAAACACTGCAGTACCGGCACCCCCCAGGGGGGGTTGAGCTCGCCCTTTCTTTTTACTGCTTATACAAACGACTGTAGGAACAGCGATCCTTGTAACTTCGTCATCAAGTTCTCTGACGACACCATTATTTTAAGTTTGTTGAAGGGAGACGACTGTCCTTCAGTCTACCACAGAGAAATTGACTCTTTCAAAGACTGGTGCGAGAGGAATCACCTCATTTTAAACGCAAAAACAAAACCAAAGAAATGATCTTCGATCCGAGAACAGTTAGGGTACATGACCCCGTGGTCATAGGGGGCAGTGCGATCGAGCAGGTCAGCTCGTATAAATATCTGGGGATCCAAATGGACCACTTGGTAAAATGGGACGTCCATGTAGACTACCTTTGCGCCAACGCCTGCACTTCCTACGCAGACTCAGACTATTTGGTGTGAGCACAACTATCATGTCCACTTTTTACAACGCTGTGTTGGAAAGCCTGATTCGTTATGGCATGGCGGCTTGGTTTGGGTCTCTGACCGTCCAGCTCAAGGCAAGAATTCTAAAAAATAGTCCACACAGCCTTGAAAGTGATTGGAAAGAATGAATCGGCGACGCTCCAGTCCATCTTTGAGAAAAAGGTGATCCGCCTGGCTCATAAAGTCTTGACTGACCCTTCCCACATTTTATTTTCGGAATATGAGTTGCTACCATCCGGGAGAAGATTCAGAGCTAGCAAACACAGGAGCAACCGCTATAAGCTCTCCTTTCTCCCCACCTCTATTGCACTGTTGAACAAACAGCCTGCTCTTCCTCCAGGTGTAGCACTCCAGTTAAGTTAGGTAGGTATCCAAGAAGAAGCAATATTTATAGCCTTGTTTGTTTGTTTTTGTTTTTTACTGCTCTTACTTTGGTCTTAAATATTCTCTTACCTCTTAATCCTATTTTTATTGGTTTATTCTTTTACTCTTTTATTCTTTTATCTAATCCGCTGCCGATTTTATTTATTTTTATTTGATTTTTACTTTTATGATTTTTATGGTATTATGGTTTTATTGCTTATTTTATTCTTCCCTTATTAATGGGTTTGGATGATTTAAACACACTATGCAATAGGGCATGTGCAATCTTTGCAATAGTGCAATCTTGTGCCTAGCTGGCACTCTTCCTGTGTTTAAGGGCAATGCTGTGACTGTGACCGTGTTTGTTTTTGTTACTGTGTCTGTTACACCGATGTTGGTACAAGCACTTTTTGTCCAAGACAAATTTCCCTCCTGGGACAATAAAGTTTATCTCATCTCATCTCATCATCTCATTAAATAAATCCAAAACCAACAAGTTAATTATTTAAATTTCTACTTCATCATTTCTTACACATGAGATTACTTTTAGCCTTTTAGTCATAAATATTATTGAAAGATATTCCATATTCCAGACTGAAATGCTATAATAGAAGAGTATTGGCCAGAATGACATGAACATTTGGACACTTATTCAGCGGGTATCTTGCATGTTGCGCTCAGGTGCACTGTAAAAAAAATATATATATCTTTTTTTTTTTCCTTTTTTTTGCAATTCCATCGCGGGCCACACAGGGGGCGCCCGCGGGCCGCATACGGCCCATGGGCCGTATGTTGCCCATGTGTGTGCTAGTCTATCAAAAATATCTTGGCTGTCATTGATTGTGTTGCATAGTGGTTTTCTGTACTGTTGACAAATTGTGATATTGTAAGTCGCTTTGGACAAAACAAAAGTGTCTGCTAAATGACGTAATGTAAATGTAATGTAATAAAAAATATATATACATATATTATTTTTTGCAAAATCTTCATGGTTCAACGAAAATATTTTATGCTTTAAATCTAAAATGGTTCATGGATTACATTCGAATAACAAACCTATCAAATTAAAAGTCAAGCACGTTACCGTGGGAACAATGAAGCTTAGCCCAAAATCACAAATCAGAATGAGGGGGTCCCCGGTATATTTTCTATCTTGTAAGGGGTCCTTGGCTGAAAAACATTTGAGAACCTCTGGTGTAGGCAACTTGTTGCAGCTTGTGTTACAGTCGCCATCCTGTGGTGTTCAGAGGATGAGGCAAGTTACCGTACTCATTTTAGATACAGGCTGATTGTATGTAGCCAGCGCAATACGGTGAACAGATTCACTGGAGTGTCTCTCATCAGGAATGAATGGACACCCTGCAGCCAATCAGAATCAAGTATTCACCCAGACCATGGTATAAAGAACTATTATAGCCTAAAACCCCTACAGGCCTTATAAAACATCTCATTAGTGACATTCACTCTGCCGTCATGCCTTCTAGTCAAATGGTTTGTGCTCTCTCTGCTCTGTCTGTCTGTCTGTCTGTCTGTCTGTCTGTCTTTCTGTCTGTCTGTCTGTCTGTCTGTCTGTCTGTCTGTCTGTCTGTCTGTCTGTCTGTCTGTCTGTCTGTCTGTCTGTCTGTCTGTCTCTCTGCTCTGTCTGCCTGTCTGTCTGTCTGTCTGTCTGTCTGTCTGTCTGTCTCTCTGCTCTGTCTGTCTGTCTGTCTCTCTCTCTTGTCTGTCTGTCTGTCTGTCTGTCTGTCTGTCTGTCTGTCTATCTGTCTGTCTGTCTGACTCTGCTCTGTCTGTCTGTCTGCTCTGTCTATCTGTCTGTCTGTCTCTCTGTCTGACTCTGCTCTGTCTGTCTGTCTGCTCTGTCTGTCTGTCTGTCTGTCTGTCTGTCTGTCTGTCTATGTTTTTAAGTCAATTGGGGGTTATTGGAAAATTCTTTACAGAGCAAAAATGAACATGAATGCCATATTATGCAGATAAAACCAATGGAGGTAAAACACAATTGGGATTAACAGTCAACTCAACTGTCAGTCTGATTATGAATTACATTGAGAAAATCAAATTCAAGTTTATGAATTGTCCCAAAAGGGTGATTTGTGTTGCAGCAAGCATAAAAACCACATAGTATCACCTATACAAAACATAAAAACAATACAGGACAAAAGTTGACAGTACAAGTAGGCTAGTGTACACCGTAACCCTTCAGCACCTCGGCATTTCAAGCTAAATGATAATACAATAGTGGTACAATAGTTTTTATCGCAGTTTTGTTCTCTTCATGTATGTTTTGACGGTTGCACCACCCGACACTTTGGATGTTAGAAAACACAAAAATTCCAGAAAGGAATTCTAAATTCAAACAGATATTGTAAAGTAATTTATTATATTAAGCTACATGGCTTTACGGGGAGGTAATGTATAGGACACCGACCTGACACCTACATGTACCTCCCATGTATTTGCAATGAGTCCTGCTTTTTTTACTTTCTCCAATCCATGCCATCTGATGCAAGAATCCCTCGTGGTGTTAAGCTAGAGAGAGCGCCTACATACAGTAGAAAGCTGGCAGGGATGATAGAGGACAGAGGGGGTGAGAGCAGGTATGTCCGCCCCCAGGAAGTACTGCCATCCAATAAACCCCTCCCACCCTCCCATACTCGCTATTGACACTTAGCCCACATCTCATCCAACTGTAAGACAGTACAGTATGTTTGCATTTTTCAAAGACCAGACATCGATATTCTGTCGGGGTAAAACTAAAACAAAAAACAGATCCCCCAGTCATCAGTGATCACACCTACGCTAAAAAAAAACAGTGAATACGCTCTACAGCTAAACTGAAATATTGCTTCAAAGGGTGGAAAAGCTCACAAAGCATTTTCCAAGCATTTGCATTTTCCTCTCCTGTAGCCCGCTAGTATTACTGCCCATCAGTGTTGGGAGTAACTAGTTACTAAGTAACTAGCTGGATGGACTGGCAACGACTGACGTGACAACTGATGTGACGACTGACGCCATACTGGACGCGATCAACTGATGTCATGACTGACGTCACGCTTGGGCTTGACTGATGTCACGGGTTGATCAGGTAATGCTAATATGAAGGCCTTCCTGCTTGAAATTGGGTTGAAACCTCACTTCAATCATGAGAGACCAGTTGGTAGGTTTAACAAGATACTTTATTTAGCAAATGGCATGCATGGCAAGTACTTTGGCGTAAGATGGCGCTTCTCTTGGAGGCGAGAGGAGGGCTTCTGTATGAGCTAGGATAGAGAATCCGCCGCTACAATGCTACTGAACACAGGTTGCTATAGCAACATATAGACTGTGTTTGGTCCCCCCCCCCCCCCCCCCCCCGAGTGGGAAGTGCAGCGTGAACGCCTTGAAACCTACGCCGGTCCGAGTTGTCATGAACGCGGTATCAGTCTATGACTGATGTCACTGATGATGTCTCAATGTCTACGACATCATTAGTGGGTATGACATCATCAGTGATTTATGGCATCACTCATGACATCACAATTCAGCCTATGACACCACTGATGATGTAACAATCCTTCCAATGTCATGAAGCGGTGTCATCGCTGGTGGATGTGAGGAGCACTGTGATGCTGAGCCAATGGGTTCTTGTCGAGCGAACCCCGCTGGACTGTTATTTGGACGGGCCTGAATTGTTAGTTTGGTCAGCATCTGCAGTGTTTGGTGGTAAATTTGACAGACTACATCAGTACATCCAGCCCCACTATGGGTCAGGACCGGGGCAATTATGATTTCTACATTGGCCTTGGATTGGCCATCAGCGCCAGCATCTTCATTGGATGCAGCTATATCCTGAAGAAGAAAGGGCTTCTGAGCCTGGCAAGGAAGGGATCAATGCGGGCAGGCCAGGGTGGTCATGCATATCTAAAGGAATGGCTATGGTGGGCTGGTTTACTAACTATGGGGGCGGGGGAGGCAGCCAACTCTGCAGCATACGCCTTTGCTCCTGCTACTCTGGTCACCCCGCTGGGAGCCCTCAGTGTGCTTGTCAGTGCTGTCCTGTCCTCGTACTTCCTGACGGAGCGCTTCAACCTGCATGGAAAGCTTGGCTGCCTGCTCTCTATCCTGGGCACCACCACCATGGTAATCCACGCCCCCAAAGAGGAAGAGATCAGCAGCCTTGAACACATGTCCAGGAAACTGGTTGCGCCGGGCTTTTTGTGCTTTGCCACAGTGGTCATCATTGTGGCGCTCATCTTGATATTTGTCGTGGGTCCCCGCCACGGTCAGACCAATATCCTCGTGTACATCACGATCTGCTCAGTAATCGGGTCACTATCGGTGTCCTGCGTCAAAGGCCTGGCTATTGCTATCAAGGAAGCCGTCGCTGGCAAGTGTGCAGTTGGAAACCCGTTGGCTTGGATCCTGCTGCTGGGTCTGGTGGCCTGTGTGAGCACACAGATCAACTACTTGAACAAGTCTCTGGACATATTCAACACCTCCCTTGTGACGCCCATCTACTACGTGTTCTTCAGTACATCTGTCCTCAGCTGTTGGGCGATCCTCTTCAGCGAGTGGGAGCACATGGGCACAGGCGACGTGATCGGTACCCTCAGTGGCTTCCTCACTATTATTGTGGGTATTTTCCTGCTTCACGCGTTTAAAGACAGTAGCATCGGCTTGCCCTCTCTTGCTGTGTCCATGAGGAAGAAGAAAGACAAGCCCTTTCCTGCGGCTTATGGGGATGGGTAGCTATGGACTCCTACGGCATGACTCCACTGAGGACATGGACAGATAATTGGGCGTGGCTTTTGATAGCATTTCATTCCTCCGATGACCGCCTCATAGGACCATAAAGGGACATGTTGCAGCACCATAATGACTCAACAACCATGACATAAGGGATGAAATAAATCATTACTGGCTTCCCGGCGAAGCTAAGCAGGTTTATTTTTTGTCAGGGACCATGTGCAGGTCTGGCCTAGGATACTCCTTGGATGGGAGACTAGTGCCGGAAGTGGTGTTGGAGGTCCAGTGAGGAGGTGCTCTTCCCCTCTGGTCTGATGAATAATCTCCACAATGCCCCAGGGCAGAGACAGGGACAGGCTTGCATAATTTATTTTTACCACAAAATGTGACTTATAATATACATGTACAGCTATATTCACAGTTTATACTGCTCACCCAGCTCTGCACCGATCAGCACACCTTTGTCCGCCATGACACTCTCGCTCGCCCACCCGCACTCACTCCGCTAGTTTACCGTTAGCCAGTTAGCCTGCACAGTGCAGCAAAAAAATCTCTTCAATATCAATGTTAAAATTCAAGACCGAGGAGGTGAGGCTGAGATCAAGAGAGGCTAGTCTTGAGAGCTACAACACTGTTTTCTACGGTGGCTGCCTGGTGACATCAAGATATTTTTATTATTGCGTGGCCATGCATTAGTATCTCCTGGCCACGAGATACTAATGCGTGGGAACGAGATAAGTAAGGCGGGGCCACGACTTACTCATCTCGTTGCCACGCATTAGTATCTTGTGGCCATGAGATACTAATGTAACCAGACGCTGCCAGATGGACAGTTTAGCTTCACATTATGTTTCACTAAACCAGTCCATCTGGCAATGCAGTAATCCAACCCGCTGACGGAGGCGGGCACTTTTTCCAAGCTACTTGGCAGGTGATTGGATGACCCATCTGTCTATCACCGCTGGTGCGTGTTGACTTCAACCAATCAGATCGCCATGCCTCTGACGTCACGTTTGCGACCGGAGGAAGGTGCCTGTGCCTGTAAGAGATCTCCGTGGTAGCCTATCATTGATTGAGTCCTCACCGTCCTCATCGTCGTAAAGTCGCCTTCGAAGCATGACGTTCGATTATAACGAACTAGTTGTGTGGCTTAGCCTTCCCAAATGTTGAGGGTCGTTTTATAGAATTTAATACATTCTAAAAACGTTACATTCAATTTCATTCAGACTGCCGGTCACTTCCGCGGCGGCAGCCATGTTGACGAGTGAAAAGAACTACAAAACCATGTACCCACTACTTGCCCAGACGAGCCTAAGCCCGCCTCGACGAGGCGGCCATGGTTCCGGTTTCTAAGCCAATCATCTTAACTGCCTGTGCATGACAAGATGGATTACGTCGAGAGAATCTCTTTTGATCTCGCGAGGTTATCCATCTTGCAAGCAAGGTTAATACTAATGCGTGGCCACGCAATAATAAAAAATATCTTGATGTCACCAGGCAGCCACCGTAGTTTCCCACCACTGACCACTTGTGTGAAATTAACAGTGTTGGGGGTCGTTACTCAAAAAAGTAATATATTACACATTACACAAAATAAGTAATGTCTTACTTTACTTAATTACTCCATGGAGAAAGTAGTTCATTACACTACTCGTTACATTACTTTTGCATTACTCCGCAAGATCGACTGAGAGGTAAGGTGAGTTAATGAGCATATCTGCACCCCTCAAAAGTTGTAGACCACACTGCCATTTCCCCCCATATGCCTTGAACTCCTATGAAAATTCGTGCCACAATGGGATCGGCTGGAGCGATTACTGCCTCTGATCGGCCTGAACCAACCAATGGTCACTCCTCATGCCTAAACCTAACCAATCACTGCTCCCCGTCCCACCCACCAGCCCATCCATTCTAGAAATTAGCGACTTTTACAGTCAGCTATTGTTGTCTTGCATAATCGTGCACATTTTATGTTTTTTCCATAATCCTGCAGATTCAGCCCCGATCCTGCTGATCATTGAAGAACTTATGTAATGCAAGTAATGACATAGAGTTTGATTTAGTAACTGTAATGTGATTACTGGAATTAGGAACAGTCATGCCTTACACTACTCATTACAGACAAATGTAATGTGATTGCAGTAATGCCTTACTTTGTAATGCGTTACCCCCAACACTGGAAATTAATTTTTTGTGATTTTCTTTTTTGCATACATTGTTAAAATAGGTGCACTGAATAACCAGGGATGTGATCTAAAATAGAGAATATAAAAAAGTTTAATTTCAGCTAGACTTTAAAGCATGAAGTATAGATGGTGTGTAGGGAACAGTTTGAAAACTAGCTTATTTCCTGTTAGCTACTGTATTAGCAAACACTGCAACAGGAAGTAAGCTAAGGGCCACGGCAATTTAGAATGTTTATGTTGTCAAGTTAAAACCATCTATATTGTGAATGTTTCCTTGTTGTTCTCCAGGTGAGTGGGCGGCATCCGACATGCAACTTCCTGCTGGAGCTGGAGAGAGAGCAGGCGGAGTGTCTGGACAGGCTGAGGGAGCAGGACTCCAGTAAAGGTCACGTTCATTAATAAAAGCCCAGTCCGCACACTGCACACACCGCACAACATGAGTCTGTAAAGCCCAGTCCACACACTGCACACACCGCACAACATGAGTCTATAAAGCCCAGTCCACACACTGCACACACCGCACAACATGAGTCTATAAAGCCCAGTCCACACACTGCACACTTTGCACAACATGAGTCTGTAAAGCCCAGTCCACACACTGCACACACCGCACAACATGAGTCTGTAAAGCCCAGTCCACACACTGCACACACCGCACAACATGAGTCTATAAAGCCCAGTCCACACACTGCACACACTGCACAACATGAGTCTATAAAGCCCAGTCCACACACTGCACACACCGCACAACATGAGTCTGTAAAGCCCAGTCCACACACTGCACACACCGCACAACATGAGTCTGTAAAGCCCAGTCCACACACTGCACACACTGCACACACCGCACAACATGAGTCTGTAAAGCCCAGTCCACACATTGCACACACTGCACAACATGAGTCTGTAAAGCCCAGTCCACACACTGCACACATACCGCACAACATGAGTCTGTAAAGCCCAGTCCACACACTGCACACACCGCACAACATGAGTCTATAAAGCCCAGTCCACACACTGCACACATACCGCACAACATGAGTCTGTAAAGCCCAGTCCACACACTGCACACACTGCACAACATGAGTCTGTAAAGCCCAGTCCACACACTGCACACACCGCACAACATGAGTCTATAAAGCCCAGTCCACACACTGCACACATACCGCACAACATGAGTCTGTAAAGCCCAGTCCGCACACTGCACACACCGCACAACATGAGTCTGTAACGCCCAGTCCGCACACTGCACACACTGCACAACATGAGTCTGTAAAGCCCAGTCCACACACTGCACACACCGCACAACATGAGTCTGTAACGCCCAGTCCGCACACTGCACACTTTGCACAACATGAGTCTGTAAAGCCCAGTCCACACACTGCACACTTTGCACAACATGAGTCTGTAACGCCCAGTCCACACACTGCACACACTGCACAACATGAGTCTGTAAAGCCCAGTCCACACACTGCACACACTGCACAACATGAGTCTCTGTAAAGCCCAGTCCACACACTGCACACTTTGCACAACATGAGTCTGTAACGCCCAGTCCACACACTGCACACACTTTGCACAACATGAGTCTGTAAAGCCCAGTCCACACACTGCACACTTTGCACAACATGAGTCTGTAACGCCCAGTCCACACACTGCACACACTGCACAACATGAGTCTGTAAAGCCCAGTCCACACACTGCACACTTTGCACAACATGAGTCTGTAACGCCCAGTCCACACACTGCATACACTGCACAACATGAGTCTGTAAAGCCCAGTCCGCACACTGCACACACTGCACAACATGAGTCTGTAAAGCCCAGTCCACCACACACTGCACAACATGAGTATATAAAGCCCAGTCCACCACACACTGCACACACTGCAGAACATGAATATGTGAAGCCCCGTTTTTTTAACTCCAACTTTTTTTAACTTTTGAAAGCCAGAAATCTCAGCACCTGGCAAAGTAATCCTTACATTACCTCTTCTTCTTCTTCTATATGTTTTTTTTTTAAAGTCTTTATGCACATTCACACTATACGCCGAAGCAACGCTCAACCTAAGCTCAACCTACGCTGAACCCACAAGTTTCATTTCGGCGTCCTTGTTAACAGGCGAACCCCTTCACACCAGCCGTGCGCGCCTTGATCAAGCCGCGCTCAAGCACAGGATTCAGTCCTATTTTCCAAGCGTGAAGCTGCCAGGCATGAAGTCAATGGAAGTTGTGGGCGGGGTTGTGAGGCGCTGAGGAAAAGAGAGTGCTTCTTGTGTGACTGGTTAAGCGTGAGCTCAGCTTCAGCGTGCTTCAAGCGTGGCTTTGGCATAATGGTGTGAACGTGGGCTTAGAAAATGAGACATGGCTCTTCAAATTTGCAGCCCTGTGATCTGGCTGCTTGAAGGTCTTTCAAGTTAACTGAGGAAATCTTTAGATCATTCTTCACCAGCTCCCTCAGTCAGAAATGTAAGCAGTACAGACAGTGTTTATACGCTCCGACCCCAGCTTAGGCACCATTAATTACGGCAATACACTATTGTAAACTTAAAGATGTACTGCAATGTTCCATGAAAGGTATGAATAGTAGTACATGTATACTACTACACTAAAACCACTACTAGCCTACTGTAACAAGACTGTTCAAGTTACTACAGTCATGTACTGTAAAAAAACACAAGTCATTTCATAATGCATTGCAAAATATTATTTTTCTTAATTTAAGCGACACATCTTCCATTATGGAAAGTTTTTTTCTCTCCCATCCCTCCAACTTCTGTCATGAAATACTCTTTTTGTGTGTGGAAAACAACAGGATCTATTGGATTCATAAAATGTTTTACTTTATTATTATTATGAGATATGACTATGGAGTTTGCCTGCAATGGAGTAAACTCTGGTCCTGAACTTTTTCTCAATTTTTCAATTACACTTTTGTAGCTTTGTTAGATAAGTGCTATACACATTGTCCTGTCCTTCTCCTTCAAGTCCCTTGTCATATCAGTTTCCAAAAGATTTGATTTGATTTTTTTAAGTGAGGCCAGGCCAATATTTCCAATTTACCTTTCTAATTTACAAAGCCCTGCATGGCAAACCCCTTGCGGAACCACTGAACAAGAATCCCCCCCACTAACTTAACTCTGGCAGCAGTTTTTTTGGCCACAGGGGGCAAAATCGGAGTCGCATCACGCGCCTCAATTTAAAGTCAGCGCCCCAATTGGACCTTTTAATAAGTTTGACTGAGTTTTTGTTGAGATAATATTGAGCACTAATGAGACAATTATACACAGCAGGAATCACATTTCTTCAGCAATGAGTCATCCCAAAACGCAGCAGTACTGTAAACTCCTTTTTGTAAACACACATGTGTGTGTGTTTGGGACAGTACACATCTGTCTTACTTTACTTTATTTGTTTATTTGGACGGGACAGTGCATATTCATGAACATTACACAAGGCAACGTAAATAAGCCGGAGTTAGCAAGAATGCTAAATTACATCCGTAGTCCCCACAGAGAGACAGAAAAACGACAGAGGCAGCACCAGGACAGAACTAAACAGAACAATACAAAAAACAACATGAGCAATAACAAAACCAAAACGGATCAGAACTAAAGTAAACCAAAATGAACTAAACTAGGTTAATAAAACAAGACAAAACAAAAACAAGAAACATTACTTTTCAACACAACATGCCGTCATTTAGTAACAATACATATCAACTCAACATATATCGTTATTAGTATGCAAAGAGTTTTATTCTAAAAAGAGATCCATAATTTGAGAAATTTAACACCTAAAATATTGTTGACATTAAAGTAAAACTCACTATTTGATATTGAAGTTATCTATTATCTTTTATTTTATGAATACTGGCCAATGAACACATTGTTCCTCAGTGTTTGTGAATGAAACTTCATATCATATCATATATCATATCAACACAAATATGTTATCTCAAACTACATGGGTGTGTTGAAAATGAGACTGCTTGCTGTGTATAATTGCCCCAGTATTGAGTCAGCCTTGACATTTATCCAAGAACTCAGTCAAAGTAAATGATCTGATTAGATTGTTGACTTGAGAAGGTTGAGCACACCTCCTTTCTGCCTGCTGCCCGTGTGCAGCAATATGAAATATGCATACTAATCTGTATAATGGCATGGTTCCAGAATCTACAGGTCTAGTCTTATCTCTGAAGTGCACACAGCGCTTTCAAAACAAAATAATGTTATTCAGTATTTTCTCCATTTCAGGACTAAAACTTTATCCACACACTGTGAACTTTGACATTTCTGCAGAGTTAACCAGGGTGAATTTTCTCTCCAGTGATGGGAGCAGCAGGTCCCCTTGCTG
The DNA here is from genome assembly GCF_964638095.1 of Poromitra crassiceps. Taxonomy (NCBI): domain Eukaryota; kingdom Metazoa; phylum Chordata; class Actinopteri; order Beryciformes; family Melamphaidae; genus Poromitra; species Poromitra crassiceps. Next base: position 37,184,958 of record NC_139635.1, read on the forward strand.
TGTTAATTAGGGCTCAATGACGCAGTAGAGAAAAAGTAATAGCATGGCCGAAATCCTCAGCGGGGGGGGAACTGACGGGAACACAGTTTCTGAGGAGTTGTTTTATGCACTTTGAAGAGTGAATTCAGCTGCAGCATCAGCCACTTGGTGAGCGCTTTTGTCCACAGCACCTACGGTGAGCGGTACAATCTACTGATTGTACCGCTCACCGTCAATGAAAACAACCTACGAGCCTCAATGTAAACAAGGAACAAAATCCCACGTAAACCTCATTAGGCAAAACAATGGATGGAAGAACTGCCAGCGCCATTTCCTCATTAAAAGCAATGGGAAGCGACTTAAGCGTTGCAGCTTAAAGGCACTGTGTGTAAGATTCTGCACTATTAAATATCCCCAAACCAATAACTTGTATATATAGAGGAGGTATAGTGATTTATTTCTGTGTTTACAACTAAGCCACGCCCCCTCCCTGTGTTGTGATGGCCCTCTGTCCTTCCCCTCTAACATCCCGAATCAGTTTACATAGAAACCCCTCCCCCGAGAAGCCGACCTAGTGAGCCCCTCCCAGCCCACAGCCCAAAACAGAATTTTGTAGACCAAGATGGCGGAACCCTGATGCGGGCATTCCTGACTTTTACATTCCGTGATCCACCTTATATATGCGGTTTCATACTTTAGCCAAATCGCCGCCGAAAAGAAATATCTCAGACCAGAGTCAACCTTGCCGGTCTGGCTTTCACTAGATGGAGAGCCCTACGAGCAGCTATATCTGGCCTGCAAAGTGACTCGGAGCTGCCGTGTTCTCCTGTACACAGTGGTAAGTAACGTTATCGCGTTTGCATGTCCCATTTCAGTAACGTTACGCATGATAGCGAAATGTACAAGTTGTTATCGATATTGTGAATTTGTTCTGTGAATGTTGTAATCACTTGGCTAACTGTTGCTTTTCACGGCTATTCAAATGACTTTACACTGCTAGTGTAGTGTGTACGAACGACAAGCTAATCAAATCCTGCAGGATTTGATTAGCTTGTCGTCCGTGTATAACTTATACACAGACATTCTGGTGACAAGCTGACATGAATGACATAACGTTACTTCCCATTACAAATTTCGCATGCATTTTCTGTTTATAATTACGTCCAGTTGCTGTCACTATGACGCAGAACGGTATAGTAATGTGTAAACACTTAGAAAGGCCATGGAGAAAAGCTAGCTTCGCTAATGTTAGCAGTTTGTTGTTATCTCACTAAGCAACGTTACATTAGAAAATAGCTGTAACACCGTCCAAACAAATCAAGGTTTGGTAAAAGTATCTAATTCATGACAATGTGGAGGAACCCTGCCTTGATATCTACCAGCTACAAAATAGATGATTCAAATTAATACTAAACACGTTTCCATTTGTCTGATTTTCAAGGTGCCAGTCATCCAGTCATCCAGAAGATGACAAGATAGAAAACAAGTGGACCCACCATTATGATATTTGAGATGGAGAAATTGTGCTTTTATAGCAAACCTGTATAATACATGTTCTATCATCTTTGATGTTTAGATGTTTGCTGTCTGCAATCTTCTGTACACCAATAAAGTTGATATGACTTCATCCATGTCTCTTGGCCACTATTCTCCATTGTAACATTAGATTTGCCTAAAGCTGAGTGTGTCTAGCTACAGTAGCCTAGTGCCTACCAGTATTTGTGTTTCTGTGTATATATAGCCTACTTTATATAATAGACAGTGTATGTGATGTTTCTCAGTACATTGATTTCACAACTTCGTTTATCAGAAAAAATACTTTATTTGCAAAACTAAAATATGGGCTACACCAGGATGACGTGACCAGTTCCATCAGCTATGCGGTTCTTCAGGATGTCGACAAGATCTGCTATCGTCCTACAGCCGACCTTCCTCTCTGCGACCCTGTCTCCTCTTTGTCCCACTGGTGCTAGCCTGGGCTTCAGGCATACAGCTTGGTTTGCCTGCCTATAAAATACAGCAGTGATTCAAGCGTTTGAAATTAGTTTGAACAACTCTAACAATGAGAAAATACTAGCGTTGCACTATGAATACATTTTGGCCATGTCTTGGTATTAGCAGACGAACAAAAACACAGGCTAAGCTACTCACTGTTGACAGACAGCTGTGGTTAGCTAGCGATGTCCCCAACATTGAATTGAAATCATCCTAATTTAGCTATGTCAACCTGGTTTTAGACAACGTTTTGCCTAACTGTACTTAGCAATAGGGCAGGCTATGCAAAAGGTTAGGTTACAATGTAACCTTTTCAAAATCCATGTAACCATTACATGGATTTTGATCGGTTAGCAGATTATACAAATAAGTCTTACCAAGCGGACTATTGTCAATATCCTAAAGGTTTATGACTATCATGTGAAATTTGTCATTACTCAAGCCAAATACATAGCCTTCTGTAACACAGCTATGAAAAGCAGGTGCATATCTGTCTGTGGTGTGAAGTTGTGGAACGCTTTGCCGGAAGACTTAAAAACCAGTAAGAATGTGTTGATCTTTAAAAAAAGGTATAAAGACATGATGTTGGAAAATTACAGTCTAGTTCCTAGGTAACTGAATGATGTAGGGGACAGGAGGAAAAAAAGAAAGAAAGAAATAATAATAATAATAATAACAATAATAATAATAATAATAAAGAAAAAAAGAAAAAAGTGTATGTATAAGTATATATATATAGATATAGGTATATGTATATATATATATAATAATAAAAAATAAAACAATGAATATAAAATGTATGAATATGCATGTATGGATTGTGTTTGTTTTGTTATTTGCTACCCACTGGTTTTTGACTGTTGTATTGTTTGTTTATTTTTTTGCTTTTTTTTTTGTTTTGTTGTTGTTTGTTTCTTGTATTAGGATATTTTTTCCTTGCAATCCTTTGTTGTTTATTTGATGGCAAGTAAGGACAAGGTCCAAAATGTCTGATCATGATGATCTTATTTTAATTGTAAGAAAAGGGGGGGCTTCACATAAGCGTTTGCTTCTGCCCCAAACCTTTGGTTATGACCTAAGTGTATGCTTGGTGGTGGTGGTGGTGACCAATAAATTTTTTTCATTCATTCATTCATTCATTCATTCATTCATAGCCGAGATGCATTCGTGCTTGTTTTATGTACTTACGTCTGCAGTAGGTAGGCTATGCACAAAATAGTTGTTTATATCTCCGTTGCTTGGGAGGGAGGGAGGGAGGGAGGGAGGTGGGGGAACCAGGAAGTGCTGTGCGCTGGTGGGTGGGATCGAGATTGTTTGGGTAAACAAGTTTTGTTATGGTTTGAAATGGCGACATCTAGTGGACAAAAAAATCACACACAGTGCCTTTAAGCGGAGCGGAGCACTTTCAAAAGTTGTCGTGCATATGGAGAAAGTGAAAGTGCTGTTGGAGAAATAGGACCAGGGGTGTAGTGGAGGGTAAACGCAAAAGCGCAGTTTACCCACCTCTTTGAAATGAGGCAGAGAGTTTACTCACCTATTTTCAGATCAACTGTATCAATCAATGAGGGGAAACAAGGTGGGTGTATAACTACTCACCTAGGATAGTTTACCCACCTGTGTATTTACCACTACACCCCTGAATAGGACGTTGTTAACAGTGAATTTGTGTTACCGCAACAGTGATCTTAAAGTCGAGCTGAACCCAAAAATGACTTTTCTTTTCTTTTAGTTCAAATACCTGGGTATGCAGTGCACCTATTTAACTCATTGAGTGCCAGCCACTTTTGGAAAACGGATGCTCCCAGTGCCAGCCCTTTCAGGGTGCCGCGTCTATGTGCCGACAGGCCGCAGTGCCGACAGGTCGCAATGCCGATAGCCCACAAGCAGAACCAGCTGAGCGAGGCGGCGTGCAGCGTGTCGGTGGAGCTAACCTCTCCCAGCCCCCACGCCAAACCTAACCTCCCCCCATGCCTAAACCTAACCTCCCCCAGACCCTAACCCAAAACCTAACCTCTCCCACCCCCACGCCTAAACCTAAGGTCGGCATTGTGGGTGGTCGGCATTGCGGGTGGTCGGCATAGCGGGTGGACCCCCCCTTTCAGAGCGTTTTCAGTGATTTCTTGAGGCCCACAGAATATTGTGTGATATTACTATGTAAACACCGAACACGCACAAAGAACGAGGAGACTCTATTGTATCATCAGCAAAAAAAAGTTTATTGATACCATTTTCCGGCTCCAGCATCGGTTTCCGTTTCATCACGGGGCTTCTTCTGCTGTTTTTCCTCACCTTTCTCTAATCTGGAGAGCACTGTCGCCACCTAATGGGTCCGTAAAATAGGTTATACACCTTCAATAGCTCCAATATTTGTACAGGAGATGCATGAGGCTTTGATCCACGTCCCAACGTCAAAAAACGCATTTGACGCCGATCGACGTCATTGGCACTCTACGTTACTATTTGATTTGACGCCGATCGACGTCATTGACACTCAATTTGTATGCAAAAAAAAATCACAAAAATATAATTTCTTTAGTTTTTCGCACTTTTTCACATCAAAAGTTCATTTTTCAAGATTTCATTGATAACAGCAATCTACAGTTTGCTAACGTCACCTAGTACTATCAAATTTCGACCCCATTTCAACCAATCATATCACGACATGCAGCTGTCAATCAAATCTTGATTTCAGGATAATTTTCTCTTCCAAATGAAGTAGAAAATTGCGTCTAGTGCCTGTCATCTGGCAGAATTCCTATCCCATAAACTAACTACTAACTTGGCCAATTGTATGAAACATGAACAAAAAACAAAAACTATAATCTCTAAGAATGCAAAGAAATGTAACTGGCTCGTTAAAACGCGCATTCCAGGAATATCGTATTTACAGAAATAGCGTGAATGGCGCGCGCTTGAGAGCGTGGTAGTCGGGGGTCGCCCCTCGGAGATTCCAGGCGGGCAGGCAGCACTCATGCATTGGATTGTCCGCTCGCTCCGCACGAAGCAGCTGGCTGCCTGGTACTCTGCGGATCCCACTCGCGTAGCACGACAACAGGCTGAATCCCACTCGATTTGGGGGTGGAACACGCCATGATTGACCAATGCCAAAGCCGACAGAATTGTCAAATCAAATCATCGACACCGTATATGGTCCGCCTCTCAATTTGTTTTCAGTCTGAAACGGACTCAGATGCACGTGACGAACGGGTTCACCTCGACTTTAAGGACAATATGGATTATACCGGACATGTATTGGAAATACTGATGAGCCTTTCCTTGTTCCACAATATGTTTTGTCTGCTAGAAGCTACCCAGCTGATTACTGAGCTATAGCAGCAGCTGCTAAGCTAATGTCAGGTGACATTATCATGATTCACATTTTATTTCTCTGCGCTCCAGGCAGCATCTTTTCCATGCAACAAAAACGCTATATATTAACAGCCCCTTCAAGGAAAATCAGTCTTTTTAAAGGATTAGTTCACCCAAAAAAAATTATTCAGTCATTATTCTCATGCCAGTACAAACTTGGATGAAGGTTTTTTTCTTCATACAACTTCATACGACGTTCTGCTTCAAAAAGGGCAACAAATGTCCATAAAACGACTCCATAAAGCTTGTGTAGTATTATCGAAGCCTGCTACCTGACGATCACTCTATGAGTGGAAAACTACATTTCATGAAAATCTGAGTTTTTCCTCCCACTCAGAGTGATCGTCAGTCATTTTTTGGACGTCACCTTTTTTTGAAGCAGAACATGCTGCTCCCCATCCACTGCAATTATTTGGAAGAAAGCTCCTCCAGCAGCGAGCCTGGAGAGTGTGAAGAAAAAACACTCAGACTCAGTAAGGACACTTTGAATCAAACTGTCATAGGAATAATCCTGCGAGGTGGTGATGCAATTCTCAGTGGGGATGCAGGATTTGACATAACACCTGTTACTCTGTAACACTTTAGGTGCCACCACCGTGTAATTTGGTGCCGAGTTCGTTCAGGCTGCATCAGCGTGCTCCGCGCTCAGTCAACTGCCCTTGAATAAATAAATGAATAAATAAATATTTATTTATATACAGTATATATATATATATATATATATATATATTATTATATACATCACTGAGGATACGTCCCAGTTGCATCCATGCGATGTTTTCTCTTTATAAGTTAGCCTGGCTTAGCCTAGCCAGTGACTCATAGGAATAGACTACGTGACAACCAGGAATAGACTAGTGACCACTGGAGAGACAGTTGACAGCCGGAACAGGGACGGCACCCGGGAGCAGTATGGGTTAGCGCCCCAGCCTGCGTCTTCCGTGAGGAAGAAGCCCAACAATTCATTCAAGCCGCAAGTGGAGTCTGCAGTGCCACCAATTACTGGTATATATATATATATATATATATATATATATATATATATATATATATATATATATATATATATATATATATATATATATATATATATATATTACACACATATATATACTTTTTATTCAAGGGCAGTTGACTGAGCGCGGAGCATGCTGATGCAGCCTGAACGAACTCAGTGTTCCTAACAGTGTCTGTGAAAGTGTGGAGACAAAACAGCGGACACATACTGTACTGTAGGAGATAGATGGGGTGGAGTTCACCCACAGTGAGCCTGGCTCTGCATCCGAGCCACTTCCCTCCCATAGGTATCTGTTTCAGCTCATCCTCTTCTCTTCCTCTGTTGTCCTCTCCTCTCTCGCTCCTCTCTTTCCTTCTGATCCTTTCGTTTCCTAAATCCTTCCATTTCGTCTCTCTCTCACTCACTCTCTCTCTCTCTCTCTCTCTCTCTCTCACACTGTCTTTTCTCTGTCTTTCTCCCCTCTGTCTCTCCCCCTCTCCCTCTCTCATTTCCTCATCCTTTTGTTTCTGGTCTTTGTTTCTCTCTCTCGTTATCCTCACTTGTTTGTCTCTCTTTCGCCGTCCATGTCTGCTTCTCTTCCTCTTTTCTCTCCTCTCATTCATTCTCCTTCACTCTCTCCCTCTATTTCTCTTCCTCTCTGTCTCTATCGGCTTGCCTTGTTCTCTCTCCCCAACCCAGTCGTCAGAATACAATGTTGGGAGTTTACATGTTTGCAAACCACGGATAGTATCTCAATGTAAATTTGAAACTAAATGGCGGTTAATTTAAAAACCATGTTAAACGCAAATAAAACCACTTCAACAACTTTTGATATGTTCAGCCAAATAAAACTATTTTGTTAAAGGGATAGTTCAGATTTTTTCATCTGGGGTTGTATGAGGTACTTGCCGACAGTCACAGTGTAAACACACTGGAAATGGAGCTGACGTGGAACTGAGGCGAAGCATCTGGAAGGAAGTGCAGGCAGTTTCATTTTGGCATCCTTGTTAACAGACTAGACCGGTCACACCGGCCGCGGCGTGGGGGCGGGGCCGGCGGCTCGCGCTCTGCAGCGAGAGTTTCCGTGTCTGGTCTATTTTTGACGCAAGCCGCGAGCGGCCACGTGCAGCCAGGCATGAAGTCAGTAGGCTACAATTTGAAAAAGAGTGCTTCTGGTGTGAATGGCCAGGCTCCTGCTTGAGCTGAATTTACACCCCGCTTGCAAATCCAGTGCGCTTTGCAGTGTCAGTGTACTACATGCTGTAGAATGCAGCCAGCGCGGTCCCAGTTCGGAGAAGTGGAGACCGACCGCATCAGGGAAGTAGACCTGTTGCTGTGGACAGGACAGGGTCACGAGCAAAATCGTAAAAAAAAACACACAAAAATTAAACCAAAAACAACCAAAAACAAACAAACAAAAAACATAAATGCTTCCATACTGCTCCCTGGTTGTAACATCAGGGTCAGGCCCGGGTGTATTGCTAACGTCAGGGTCAGGCCCGGGTAATCCCAGTCTCCACAAGCCCTGAGATGCCAGGATGACTTGAAAATACACCATTTACACCCTGTTTTTAGCTGAAATCTTCACTGTAGCAGGATACTGTAACTGCATGCCACATTTTTGCTCCTTCCTTTTTCCTGCGGCTACAGTGAAGAGGAAGAGGGGAGAAATAAAAAGCGGACTATGGTAACGTGATCTAATGTTAGCTTAGCAGCTGCTAGCTCTCTAAACAGCTGGTTTGCAGACAAAACAATAATCCATACTTCCTTTATGATCGCTGTAAAGCTTAATTTATACTTATTATAAAGTGTCGCTCAGCACATGGTCGCAGACGAAAAAGAAAGTGTCGCTCATGGTGTTGCATTTATACTTCAGAGGACGTTCGCCTCCGTTTAACGGTCACGTGACACTCGAACGCTATAAGCAGCTGCAGAGGGAACGAAATGCACAGTGAAACCACCTCGGAGGCAAGATGTAACGTACTTGGCTGCAGCCGCATATAAACAGCACACAAGCACACAACTCACCTCCTCTCTCTCTGGGAAATTGGTCACGACCATTGTGTCACGACCATTGTGTCACGACCATTGTGTCACGACGTTCTTTGTGATTTTCACGAAGTCATACATCAAGGACAGGCTGCTACTCTGACAGTGCACGTATATATACTTGTATATATACACGTATATGTCTCAACCTTCACTGATTGATTCCTTAATATTCCTTAATAAGATTTCCTTTCAGCACGTCAATTCAGTTAGTATTCAGTAAAATAGTAATGGAAGGACAAATTCCATGCTCTTCAGAGTGCAGATGGACTCCACTTACAGCTGATTTATGGTTGGGCTCTTGACATTTTTGTGTGTTGCGTGACAGAAAAGTCTGTGTGACTAAAAAATAAAAAGCAGTAGACTGAGCTAGCAGAGCTGTTTCATGTGTAAAATAGCAATCAGCTTTATTGGCCAAGTATGTAGAGCAGGGGTTCCCAACCTTTTTTGGGTTGTGACCCGACTTTGACGTCACAAAAATCTAGGACACAAGACATTCAAATTCCGTTACACCATCGATAAGATCATCAGTGACATTGTCAGTGATGTCACATGTAATAGTATGATTCTTTTCCCTCTCAGAATTCTGACTTTAATCTCAAAATTTTGACTTTTGTTTAATTCTGACATTAAACTCGGAATTCTAACTTTATTTTCAGAATTCAGATTGTATTCTCAGAATCCTGATTTAAAGTTATAATCTCAATGATTGTCATCTAAATAAAAATAAAAGTCACTATCTATCTGATAGTGAGTTAACACAATGGCGATTGAGGCTATGGCCCATTGATGGAAGCCTAGTGACATATGTGACATATGTGACATTAGTAATGTCACATACAGTAATGCAACACTGTTTGGATCTCACCTGCAATTACCACTCATCGCCACAGGTGTCAACCAACAGAAAAAAAACATAAACATTTCAGGCGACCTGAATTCCAGGCGACCCCACTTAGGGTCGCGACCCTAAGGTTGGGACCCACTGATGTAGGCCATCATGTAGACATACAAGGAATTTGACTCTGGTTTACGTTGCTCTCAAAGTACTAAAAAGAAGGTATGAGTTTAGGTAGTATTTTACTCTTTAAGTTTTCCATATAAATATCTCCCTGCCATTTCCAATCCTAATCCCTGTATAGACGGTTTTAACTTGACAACAAAAACATTCTAAATTGAACCCCTGCTCACTTCCTGTTGCAGTGCTTGCTATGGACATAAAAGAAAAAAAAACATTCAAGTGCAGGACTGACCATTCCGTCAAAACCGTCTATACAGCTGAGCGGCGTGAATTTAGTAAAACGCACAGCCTGCTAGAGTGAGACACTCAAGGCTGGTTCCATATCCCATTATAAAGTCGCTCCCAGTAAAGGCCCAATTATACTCTACGTTAAAGACGGAGACGGAGACTGACGGAGCCTTCTGTCCGTACTCTGCGTTAATTTCGTGCGTTTTCTGTCCATCATCTGAAAGCTTACGGATACGCATGAAACGCAGTAAAACCACACACACACTCATGCATTTGACTCTCTACTGCCCACTGGTGAATGTATTGCTTAACATGATACCAACGTGAAAGATGCATGGAAGTATGTGGGCAGTGACGATAATAATGTTATTTACGTATGCAAATTGAGTATAAATGAGCCATGAGCCGTTTGTTTACAAACACTTATCCCTCATATAGAATCAGATACTGTGTGAAACATTACAATGAAGTATAGCATGTAGGATAAATATGATGTCACTGAATATGATTTGTCATCACATTGCAAGTACTATAGTGCAAACACATCATGTCATGGAAGCAGGTTAAAAACAAACATATTTTGTTGAGTTTCTCATCTCCTCTGGTTGAATGTTCATTGGTTTTACTCAATAGGTTTATTTTTGTAGCCGAGAATGATGGGTAATTTTTCACCAAGCAGATCATGTGATCATTCTTCTCTCGTTAAAAAGCCTTGTTGACTGTTGTGTTTGCCATCAGCGCATTCGCACCCTTTTAGATCCATGGCAAAGAGCTAATTTGGGAGACAATGTTGTGGGGAAAACAAAAAGGCAGTCAGATCTGATTCTATTGTGTCTGGGTTGTGTTGAATGCTTTATCCATAAGCTGGTATCTGTCATGTCTTATTGTCCCCAATCAATGTTCGCAACATTTCCGATAGTGATGAAAGACTTCAGAAAAGATTGATTCTATGGGGAACTTTATCTATAACTCAGTAAAACAATAATGGCATCTTATTTTGAAGATATCGGAGTTTGTTTAGAAATATGTCTGTTATACAAACAAGTCCTCCAAGCTCCAACCCATACGAGCAGCACATAGGTTGCTTGTCCCTACCCTGAAATACGACCAAAATACAAGTTTGAAAACCTCCACAGCGTAATATGAAAATGTCAGTTCATTTGAAAACATCACCACATCTCCAATGTAATTTTGAAAATGTGATTTTCTTCTTGTTCCTTCAGTTGGATGTTTGAGCTTCACTGCAGAACGATGTCTGATAATTAAATATTTTTTTGTGGGGGAAAACCATCAGACATAAATTATTATTCAAAGTAGATCTTTTTATATACATCTTAAAACATGACTTTGGTGTCTTTAAGGTTAGGCAACTAAAACAATTGATGGTTATGATTATGGATGGTTATGGTTTGGGTTAGGATTAAATAAGAAAATGTCGACAGTAGACACCCCCAGCCACAACACTCTTACTTTCCATGGTTATTTCAATAGCAGGCTGTCGTTATTTACACGGCCACTAGAGGTCGCTAAATTTTAACTATAGATGCCTTGCTGCATGATGTCACATGGGTTCCAGTCACGGAATGCCAGCCATCTTGGGTCCTGAATTGAAAACACAAGTTTTTAGTACTTGTTCAAACCATGGCCTCTTTGAACTCTACTCTTTCATACTTTGTACTACACTCCATTCAAACTTAAACAGGTCACCACTTGTAGTATTTTATCACTTTTTTCAACCTTTGTAATGGGAAGTCTATGGAGCCGGCTTAGAGTGTGTGACTGATGTGTTTTGAATTCGGGACCCAAGATGACAAGATGGACCCCAAGGTTGTAAAAGCTGCTTGTACAAATGACCTATGGGGTTGTTTTTTGGGGGAGGACAGGCTCTTCTAGTATGTTATGCAGGTACACATGTTGTGATATGGATGTGTCTGATTTTCTCATGTGAACCAGGCATATAGAGCCCACTGGCTGAAATCAAATCAAATCTATAAAAACTTGGTTCATGTCTGACCTGTAGTCACCTCTTTTTTCTTTTCTTATTTTCATTTCTTCATTGTTTATGTTTTCTCTTTTTTTATATGCTGTTACACTTGTATGAATGTGTGTGTATGCTCCTTTTTTGTCCATTTGTCTCGAGTATAACCCACAATCTTTGTTTGATTAAAGTTAGTGTACTGTCCATCCATTGATGGGGTGGGGCGGTATTTGATCATTACCATCAAAGAAGACTACATTTACATCAATGTTTGGATCAGACATGGAAAGGATATGTTGTAAAACACGTGCAAGTATAGTTTGGTGACAAGCTGGAGAGACAGTTGACGGTCGGAGAGACGGCATCCGGTACGGGATGGGTTTTAGCACCCCAGCCTGGCTCTCTCGTGAGGGAGAAATCCACAAACGCTACGGATTAGCCTCCTGAAAATCTGTGCAAAGATCAGCGCGGCCTGGGGTCCTTCAGGCTAGAGCGAGGTGCTCGGCGCAGGCGAGTGACATGCAGCGCACAGGCCTTCTTGAGGCATCCTCTCTGCCCATGGTAGGCTGCCCATGGTAGGATTGCCTTTTCCCCGGGAGGGTCTGGTGAGACGAAGGAGGAGCCCGGCCTGGAATCATCCACAGGGCCTTAGACCCTCCATGCACCGAAGGGTCTTTCAATACTGCGGTGTAGCACTAACTCTATTGCAGCGGATTGGGCGTGATCAACCCGACAGACCCGAAACACCTTACGACCCCAGTTAACATCACGCGTCCCAGCGCATGCTGTAGTATGTATTTTAAACATAACTGTATCCATCTCCAAATTGTAGCCTATGTCATGTGTGTTGAATAAAAACGAAGTAAAAGAAAAAAACTGGTTCATTGTTTAACATTATTCTCCATGATGCCACCTCTGGTTCTGTTGCACAGGGCTGGGATGCAAAGGATGGTGGGACAGCATAACGTGCTGGGAGCGTGCTGAGATCGGCGAGAGCGTCACCATCCCCTGTCCCCGAGTCCTCAAGACGTTATTCGGCAGAAACGGTAGGCTGCTTATGTCAAATCACCCTGAAAGAACAGCATGAAAGCCACTCCTCCTCCTCTTTACCAAATGCTGAAATGCCTTCATTTGGGAAACATAGCGACATGCTGGAAAAAAGGCGTCTCGAGGCATGTGTGGGATTAGCTCAGTTTAGCGTTCTTTTTATTCAAGTCTTCTTGCATTTCATTAAAAATCATGTTGATTTAATGAGCGCTTCCCAAAGAGAGAGCGAGAGAGCTGCTCAGCAGAGAGACTCTATAAAAACATTGATTCAACATGAATATGTTAATATGTCACACCCGATCTTCTGGGTTCGGCATGACCTAAGCCAGAGATTTCATTCAGCATACATTTTTCCATAGACTTTTGGGAAAAAATCCTTACAACATAAAAAGAGGAAGCAGGAATTCAACTCTTAGGGCCCTATCGTTGTACGGAGCTATAGTTTGCGCTGCCTTTGCGCTGCGTTTGCGTGCCTCTTTGCTATCTTCCCAGCGCACCGTCCAGTTTTGCGCTGTGATGACACAGGTGTAGGCGTGGCCCAGGCGTGTCGGTGGGCCTCTAGCCTATCATGTGTCTCGCGCAAGTATAATTTAGCGCGGTGGGGAAGATAACATCGGTATGTGGCAAGCGCAAAGAGAGGTTTGGGCGTTGCCCGTTACGAAATAGGCGTTCCAGCACAATGTGTTAGAAAAAATCGCCTTGGGTGCTCTCAATTTTAACGCCAGGAAATAGCTGGTCTTAGCGCAAACGCAGACGTACGCCTGAGCGCAGACAGTCTCCACATCTCCGTGCGGTGCAGGAAATGCTTGATTGGATCCATTTACGCACGGCATGGATGTCACTCCACTCGCGCCTGCACACACTCTTCTCTCCTCGGAGTGCACGTTGCAGAAAAAAGAAAAAACACACCTTGATTTAAAAATGAGAATTCGTTTGTCATGGTTTTGGCTACATAATTCCCGACCATACAGGTCTGTGGTGTAACATTAGATTACTTTAGGTAGGAGAGGGTAGGAGAAAATAAAAAGCAAATGTTGATCTTTTCCAACCATTATACGTTTAATACCACCGCAATAGCCTTTAATACCACCGCAATAGCCCTCTCCACCTCCCTCGTCGGGGGAGAGAGAGAGAGACACTCTCTCCCCATCAAGCAGACAGTGACGGAAGCATGTGTCTTTATGTGCGCCAAGGGGAAAATGACGGGCTAATTGGTGGGATTCGATGTATATATATTAATAGAAACAAATAGAAAATAGCGGATTAATAAAATGTGTGCTGGTGGAACAAAATTCAACTTCAAATAGAGCAGCATCACTCATCGCCGGCTCTCAGTAGGCTACGCTGCGCAATTACGCATGCAGTATATGCCCACAGCGGAGATGCAGGAGAAGAGAGCCCGAAAAGGAATAGGCTAAGCATACGTCCTGGACGTATGCTTAGCCTATTCCTTTTCCCAAACCTCTGACTGTATGGACGTAACGTCCATACAATCAGTCACGTTTGGGCAGCAGCCCTTTTTCAGCATGTGAAATGGCAATAATACACAGGTGATTCACAGGTGGGCATGAGCACGTTATTTGATTTCTATGACAGCCTCACATCTCTCTCTCTCTCTCTCCCTCTCCCCGTCTAGGCTATCTTTTCTCTGTCCCTCTTTCTCTCTCTCACTCTCCCTCTGAGTGAGGAGGAAGCTGCTGACGTGACGCTGTGGTTTTATGGGCACACCATTTGACACTATCTCTCAAACAGAGTGTCTGAAAAGAATAAATAAAAATAAATCTAAAGAAATTGATCCCAGACTCACCTGCTGTATTCAGTAGGCTACTCTCCTGTGGGTAAAAACATTGAGGAGGAGAAAACACTGGTACATCTTAGTTACAGATCCTGCATTGAAAGGCTGTTTTGAGCATCCTCCCTCTGTTGTATACAAACGACCACCAAATCTTCGTAACATGTTAGTGAGAGCTGACCTCCCTCCTCCTACCCCTTCACATTTTCTCAGTCGGCCCCCTTCTGGGAACTTTAGATGTGGGAATTGCCAGCAATGCCATTTCACCTACAAAACTAAGACTTTTAACCATCCTCACTCGGGCAAATCGTTTGACATCAAGAGCTTTATCTCCTGTAAAACAACTAATGTAATATATATGAGTAAGTGTCCCTGCGGACTCGCGTACATTGGGAAAACATCTAGAGCTCTCAAAACCAGGATTACGGAACACAGGAGTGCTATCCGCAACCAGGACCCTAAAAGCCCAGTGGCTAGTGCATTTTGCAGAAGGCCACCATAGCCTAACCTCTCTCAAATATATTGGCATCGAGGCCATCAAATGCCCTAGGAGAGGAGGGGATGTTGACGCCATACTCCTGAGGAGATAATTATTTTGGATTTTTACACTAGACACACTCGCCCCCAGAGGAGAGAATTATTTTGGATTTTTACACTAGACACACTCGCCCCCAGAGGTCTGAATGAGGATTTTAGTATTAGACAGTTTCTGTGAGACATTTGTCTATTCTTATGTGTGTGTGTGTGTGTGTGTGTGTGTGTGTGTGTGTGTGTGTGTGTATATTTAAGCAATATAGCATGAGAGCAAGTGTGTTGTGGCGAATATATCCCGCTGATAAGCTGTTATGCGGCCGAGTGGGATAACAGCTTATCAGCGGGATATATTCCACAACACCACGCAGCTCGAGTGCTATATTGCTTTTATAAAACAGTTTCCAAGTATAATAATATAATAATAATAATACTATAAGTCCGACTGGCATGGTATTCTGATAGAGTCAGTTGAAACACTACTGTAAGGCGGGACCTCTAGCAAGAAGATAGACGTGCGGGTGATTTGATTGGATCGTTCTGGAGACTGAAGTTGACATTGGCCAATCCTGGCGCTTGCTGAGAAGCTGAGAGCTTTCTGGAAACCCCGACAGGCAGCTCGAGCGCAGCGCTGCATTCTCAGCGCTTGCTGAGAAGCTGAGTGCTTTCTGCAAAGCCCGACACCAACTAACGTTACGGGGTTAAATGCGGGGTTAAATGCGGGGTTAACAGCCTTTTTTTTGCAAAGAAGACATTAGCCCGCATCTATTCTTGTACAAAACATAATTTTCTGCGAAGTATTAGTAAAGTTATAAGCGAAGATCGATTCACAAGGATCTGACAGCTGTCTCCGCCATTTGTTTTTTTTGAGGTAACCAAAGGCTTTTAGTAAGAGAGTTGCCATGGCAACCAATAACCCATGGCCATGGGTTATTGGACTCGGTTACTGGAATTATACAATGGCTGTGAACCAATCAGATTGCTTGATTTGAGAGAGCCGTTTTATATATATATATATATTTACTAGGGGTGGGACAAAATATCGATACTCATGGTATCGCGATATTTCCACTTGCGATACGTTATCGATACACTGGCACCAAGAGTATCGATATGTTTATTTAATTTTTTTTTTTTTTTTTTTATAAACAGGCTAAAATATTATGCTGTGTGTGGTAGTTGAAACATAGTTTCAAGTTGACGCTTATTTATGTTTGTAGTTGAAACAAAAACATAAATACTGTAGGCTACATGAATGGAAATGTTTGATCATTAATATCTACTTTTAGAAATTATATAGGTAGGTAGGTTATATAGGTTTTCTTTTTTTAATAATAATAATAAAAATACTTAATGTGTAACTTTTCCTCCGTGGTATCGAAAATGGTATGAGTGAGTGAGTGAACTCTGAGAGAGTTCATGTCAATTCTGCTAATAAATACATAATACCTGCTTCTTGCCTTTTAGGGGTATTTTTTTCTCTTCAGTTACACAGATATCGTGATGTATCGTAGGTTAAATTTCTTCCAATATATCGATTATCGCAGAATCGCTGTATCGTGATAATATCGTTATCGAGGGCCAAATATCGTGACCATATCGTATCGTGAGTTACTCTACGATTCCCACCCCTAATATTTACACAGCACTGCCTAACTTCTATCTGTGTGGCCATGAGGCTGCAGTGTTTGTATGCTCAAAATGCCGTGAAATGCCATGTTATCAACTGTTATTGCTAACAATGGCTAGCCTGGCTCTGACCAATGAACAGTGAACTTTGTTTTCTGCAAATGGAACGCTAACAAAGCGGATGTGACGTCATTTAGCCTCCACATCCCAGTTATTTTGCGATAAAGGAACGCACGATCATTATCAGCTCTGAACGTTGGCACGGTGAAACGTTTCATCGTCTTTTCAGACACCATATTTAAAAGCTATGGCTTGGTAAGAAGTTTGTAGAGAGACGTTAGAGTATTGTACTACAATATAGTGATTTGTTTGTACTGTCTAACGGGGCGGCTTTAGCTCAGGAGGTAGAGCTGGTCGGCCAATGATGCAAGGGTTGGCGGTTCGATCCCCGCTCCCTCCCAGCTGCTGTCGTTGTGTCCTTGGGCAAGACACTTAACCCTCCTTGCTCCCGATGGTGTGTAGGCACCCTGCGTGGCAGCCTGCCGCCATCGGTGTATGAATGGGTGAATGTAGACTATCTACTGATTGTAAAGCGCTTTGGATAAAAGCGCTATATAAATGCAGGCCATTTACCATTTACCATCTAACATGAAAGAAATAAGTGATTGCAGGGTTAATGCAGGATAAATGCGTGGAGGAGGACTTCTACACAGAGGCTCCAAGACAGTTATTGTGCTTGGTGATTAAAGTGATTCAGATCTCAACGGAATGTCTTTGTAATGTGTTTTTGCTCCATTTGCAGTGAATGGAAGCGCGGGCGGCACATACGCAAAAAGATTTGTTTTAATTTTGTGCTCTCGATCATTTTGAAAGAGAAAGTGTCACTCTCCTCTAATGGTGGATATCACATTTCAAAGCTCTGGGTGTGGGAGTGAAGGGACTGAAGGGTGCTGATAATTGGCTGTTTTCTCGTCCTCTCACAGGGAACATTAGCAGAAACTGCACAGCCGAAGGATGGTCGGACATTTTCCCCAACATAACCAGTGTGTGTGGGTCGGAGCCAATCCAGGATAAGGTACAAATAAGCATCTGTACCAATTAACATATTTTGTATTTGAATCGATTTATTATGCATACCGCACCCACTGTTGCCTTTTATACTTCCTGTCTGATTATTTATTATTACTTATTTTCACCACTGCACTGGAATTTATGTTGTGAATGTCAGAGCAATGCCTCACCTGAAATGCATTCCACTGGCAATATCCCGAACATAATGTGGACCATTAGTGGTCTGTGATTGGCAGAGTCTGCAGGGATGATTGGTAATTGCTTGATCCTAAGTCCCCCCCCCCCCCATAGTTACTGTTTGCTATGTAGGTCAAACTTTTAGCCTACAGCTGACAGTCAAACTAGAGTGTAAAAAAACATGTTAATATCTCAAAAACTATAGACCATATAACATTTCACTCGGACAAAAAAAGGAAAAAGAAAAATATATATGTTTTATTTAGTCTTAACTATCAGATTACTAAAGGTGTGTTTAGCTCCGCTTGCCTCTTTCCATTCAGTTCTCGACTCTTTCCTGTAAGACCAGTTTGATGCCCGTCTTCCCGTGCTGACATTGGCACGTCGTCACATTCCTCCGTTAGACGGGCATGATGATGATGTCGACTGGCACTCTCCAAATCACGCACAAATCAAGTGTGATCAGTCAAGATGTTTCGGAGGGAGAAGACTGATAGCAGCATTACATAACTTATCAGGTCAAATCAGAGCAGTCAGACTCTGCAGGGCTGCTGAGAAGAAAATTATGAACGGATTCGCAGGAAACTTTGGGAGAAGTTCAGTCATGAGGCAAAAAAAGTGAAGAAACCTTTATTGTGCACAAAGCCAATTTAGCTTCTAAAAAGCAACAAATGATTACAAACATGGGAGTTTGCAAGCTTGTCAAATGTTATCCATCCACACTGTCCTCCATCTAAACTTCATTCATGCATTTAATCAGTTACATTAACAACAGGATTGTCCACTGCTGCTTCATTTGACGTTTGATTCCACATCTGCTCTAAACATGAAGACACTTTGCTGTGTTTTAGGAGGGAAATCGTCTGTTCTAATGGCATATTAGTTTCACATTTTCTCAAGCAGCTTTGATACACTTCCTGGAATTAAGAAATATACTTGATTCATTCTTGGACGAGAAAAATCGATTAATGTTTGCAAACATTTGATCACACATCAAATCACTAAAAGCTGGTAAAAGAATCTGGTGCAATCTTTCCATCTACATATCCACTTCATCCACACAATCAATGTGTTAAACCAGCATGTCAGCACTGTGGAGGAAAACAATGAATCCTCTCCCTATTGATTCTGATAATAATGATTACATTGTTAGTTCACTTGTCTTAATGTTACAAAGTGTCAAGAACAAAATCAACATAGGCTATTAACAACTATTCAGCTATAAGAAAGGGAAGAACAATACAAATTCACTAGTCAGTAAAAAAAGAAGAAGAAAAAAAGACATATGGGCTATTCCACATACTCACAGCTCTATGAAGCACGTGTGTGTGTCCAATTCTTACTTATACAGCTGGAGTATGGGGTTACAAGGATGCCAAAATAGTAAATTAAATTATATCTACAAAGGAGCCATGAGATGTTTCTTTGGGGTACATGGAAATTAGGCAAAGGGAATACAGCCATTACTTTGCCAGAGAGTATAGTAGGACAACAAAAAAGGTTTTCAATTGCGATAAGACTCACAATCACCCCTGGATAAAGGACTTTCTTTTTCTATATTTTTTCCAAAACATGCTCTGCTGTAACGTTAATATGTTGAAACAAATGCTATCCCTCAATTATAGAGAGAAATGGTCAAACCACATGTGGTCTAAGCCTAGCTTACTGTAGATCATGTGTTCAGATGAAGCAGCGTTTTGGTCTTGAACCCTATGTTACTTCCTATCTAACTTAGAAGCCAGAGGTCATTCTGTGCTCAGGTTGGTTCATAGCTACTCACACATCGCTGCTTTAATATCTCTCGTCTAC